>NC_066549.1:10163653-10266153 GCF_024679095.1 Eriocheir sinensis | reverse complement strand
TCAACGCACGACATAACTTCTCCAAAAACATTTCTTATTCTTAATAGTCATTAAAATAATTTCAACGTTTTTCTATTTTCTAATCCATGATGCTCGCTTCCTATTTCTTCATATACCATTCAGCATTTCTCTCTCCATTTAACTTTTTTGCGCTTCTTAACTATATGTCAAGATATTTTGTGAAGTGCTAAGTTTCTGAATCGTATGTTAGGACTGGCAGGATGCATGGATTGTACACCATCCTCTTCAGGGAGGGTAGGGTTGCTATTGATAACATTGCAATGTTTATCAAAAGCCCTCCATCGCATTCCAACAACATTTTTTTTTTTTTTTGCGTAGGTTAGGTTTGCACCAAGTGCTTGTCCTAGGAATGTGTATTTCTCTGCGCTCTCAAGTGTTTCGTCTCCGATAATTATTTGTCCTGCAACTGATTATTATTATTAAATGTTACTATATTTTCTTCATAATCATATTTAGTCCTACTGTCAGACCCTCCCTGTGAAAGTTCTACAGCAAACATAAAGAAAAAGAAAACAACGATCCACGCCAAAATTAAGATACACCACTGAACGTCACGTAACTTTCGCCGAGGATGAGAAAAAATGTCTGAGCCTTGGCCATCAAGGTCATGTGCCAGGCTCTTGAGGCGGGAGAGTGGGCAGCAGCACTGGGCGGGTGGCAGCAGTGCCCTGGCCACGATGGGCATTTATGGGAAAAATAAGTCTATCATTAAAATCTACGCATGCTGAAACCACAATCTTAATTAGTTGATTAGTTTATTAGCTAACAGAAATAAAATACGATTAATAACGAAAAACAATCAAGTTTCTTGCTACATCGAATATTTCCAAGCATAAAATTCATAGACTTTAAGGAAGCCATGAAAAAATGCTTGCAATCTGTATTTTGCAGAGGCCTTATTAGAAACATAAGATAATACGATCTAGGTATGAAATTGCCTAAGTATGTTTTTAGAATATAATACTCGCGTTTTTTAAAATGAAAGATCAGATTACATTACAATATCCACACAAGTGAATTTGAAGTTTAAGTGACCCACAAAAAGCATGAAATTTTCAGACAATGCGACGCATGGGATGCCAAGCTGAAGCACTTCTTTCACCAATGAGTCTAAAATAACAAGAGATATGAACGTGTGCGGTGGTAGTTGTTTTTTTTTTTTTCTCGGATACGTGTTTACCTAATTTCGCACGCTCTTAAGATGATCCTTAATTACAAACTATTCCAAGAAAACAAACCAGAAAAGAATAACGTTGAGCTCATAAAAAAATATTTGAGGGGCCCATGGTCACAAATTTTCCTGCACGCCAGCACCGCCTTGTTTACAAGCATCCGGCGGGCTGGTAGACGCACGCGGCCCACGCACCGCCGGCCACAACACGGCAGGGAAATTAGTACTAGCGGCCGGGGAAAACTAAAAACAAACAACAATAAAAATTGGACGTACCCAAACTTCCCGCATTTATAACCGAATGGACTGTACACACACATACACACACATACACGGACATACACACTAAAAAAAGAAAAAAACATAGCTGCACGCATCTGTACCCTCCCATTTCCATCATGTGGCGGGGTGAGGTGCGGCGAGGCTGCGGGAGTTTGGCAGCAAGCAGCTGGGGCAGGGCGGAAACGAGGAGCTTTCTTGCGTCACGCCACCAGCCGAAGGAGGCAACACACAAACTCCAACTTGAATATTGAGGGCAAAACTAAATTATTGGGGCATTACTGCAGCACGGTATTTTTTTTATTTCCAGCTGCACCATATTACATTCAGTAATAGGGCGTCACTTCAGCAGCAGCACGAGAAACACTTCAATCAGGCGGGAGCAGAGACCCTCACTCCTTCAGACGGCCGTCAAGCATTCTGTTTTGTCTCGTTGAGAAGTGGACGACTCGCGCAATATTATTTTTTTTTCTATTAATGAGGCACGTGCAGGAAAGCGCTTTGCTGCCAGATCTTCTCATCCAACACACACACACACACACACACACACACACACACACACACACACACACACACACACACTTAAATTAAAGCCCAACGCCTCCCTTTCAGCGTGATCAGCGAAACTTTTCACACGGCGCCCTGGAGCACCGCACAAGCTGTACTCACCAAGAGTCCTTCATCAGCGTCCTGCGTGCCTCAACACTCATTTAAATCCTCTCATTAAATCCCTTCATTTGACCCCACTACCGCCTCCTATCTTGCTCCACCACAACCACCAGAACGACCGCATCTTGCATATCCACCTTCTTAGATCTCTCATCCACCCTCTCTATCCCCCGTTTCTCCCTATCTTCGTCTCACTCATCCTTTATACATCACATCCGCTCATCCAGCACAAAGTCGTGGACGCAGCTAACTTTTAATTCCCAATCATTGCATTCATATATTTTTTTTTTTAGAGAGAGAGAGAGAGAGAGAGAGAGAGAGAGAGAGAGAGAGAGAGAGAGAGAGAGAGAGAGAGAGAGAGAGAGAGAGAGAGAGAGAGAGAGAGAGAGAAATTAAAATATATAAATAAGCAAACCAGCACCAAAAAACACATACACGCACACAAAGTAAATATACACACATTAGGAGGGAAAAACAGCTATAAGAAAATTAGTGGAAATATAAATGATAAAAACACAAATCCTCAGCCAAGAAATCACCTACGCAAGCTTCTTCCCTCCGCTAATGAGCTTGACTAACTTAACACTCGAATTTGGGCCGAAAATTTCTCCCGAGTGATTCAGTGGCGGCGGCAGCGGTGGCGGTGGTGGTATCGGCGGTCTGGTTAGGTAGAGCGCCGAGAAGCAGCACCTCACCGGCGGGTCAAAGGAGGTGAGAAAGGAAGTTGTGAGAAGGAAATGGGGGATAAAAAAAGAGAGAGGAAGAGTGGTTGCGTGTGTGTGTGTGTGTGTGTGTGTGTGTGTGTGTGTGTGTGTGTGTGTGTGTGTGTGTGTAATGATAATAATAATAATAATAATAATAATAATAATAATAATAATAATAATAATAATAATAATAATAATAATAATAATAATAATAATAATAATAATAATAATAATAACATTAAGTTTTCGGTGAAATTGCGTCAAATTTGGGATTTTGGGATTGGCATGAATATCGCCTTCAATGGTAGCCTGAAAACATACACTCCTAGGTCTTTCTCTGCCTCTGTGGTGGATAGTGGAGTATTTCGTATGTGGTATTGGTATACTGGATATCCCCTCCAAAAATGCATGGTGATGTCTTCTTGTAAGAAATCCGCATCCAACGGGTTAATGAAGCCAATTGTACTAAAATAGATGAGAAGGAGGAAGCTAGAGATTACGATAAGAAAAAAAATAGGGAAAAAGGGAAGCGATGGAAGGACAAGAAGTGGAGGAGAAAAAAGTAAATACAGCAAACAAGAACAAAAAATCGAGAAAGGAGAGGTGCAAAGGGCTAGTGAATGAGGAAAGAAAGAGATAAAAGAAGGAATAGGAGGTAGGTGTGGGCGGTGGGCGTGGGTGTTGAAAGTAGACGATAATGGCAGCAGATAAGCCAGCCAGGTGAGTTTTTTTACGTCACCTGCGCTACACCTGGACGCCTCACGTAGAGGAATGTAAACACGCCACAGTAGGGAAAAAAGATATCTGAGCTATGAATTGCAAAAGATTCAAACACAGACCCAAAAATAGCACGAGAGAGGGAAAAGAGGGGAGCGGAAAAAGAGCAGTTGGAATAAAATTAATATTTACATACGGACAAAAGCGGATATACCAGCCATGTATGTGGTCAGCTAGCCTGGAATAAACAAGGATAAGGTTAAAAGGATAGAACGTGTGTAAAACTGTTTCCCCAACTCTGACTCGACTAACCTCGCCCTCCTCTCAACTTCCCCTTCCATCCTCTACAGTCCCCAATACCCTTGCACTTCCCCAACGCTCCCCAATCCCCACATATCACTCCCTCTTTACACTCCTCTCTCCCACACCTCACCCCCAAACTAGCTCTCATCTCTCTGAAAGTAAAATTAAGTATCGAATAACTCTTAAGTGAAACCGCTGCTCATTTCGCATATATACACACGAATACAGTATTTTATCGCCATTTGGCGAAGTGAGGAAATAGAGGGAAGTGAGAGAGGGGCAGAAGTGGAGAGAGATGGGGAGAGAGGTGGGATAGTGGAGAGAGATGAGAGAAGTAACGGGAGGAAGGAATAAGGGAGAGGTTTGCTATCGCAAAGACGTTTTATCAACGGGGACGTTATGATATTTCGGTCACATAGGTTACAAACTCCATTAAGCTGTGCTTACCTTGCATAGAGGGGCCCTTGCTCAGAGCCCTGAGTAAGCACGATACAGGAAGGAACTTTGTCCGAAGGGGAAGGAAGAGGCAGACTGTTAAGGGAATTGATGAAGAGAAGACGTGTCTTCCGACTTCGCTATCTGCATGCTTCTGCAGGAGCAGAATCTCTTGGTCCTAAGGAGGGCGGACGAACGACCGAGAGCCCGAGGTGCTTAATAGACCCCGAAAAGTGTAAGTTCCGCTGAAGGTGTGTTTTTATATGATATAATACTCCATATGTTGGATTTGTATGTATGTCAGTCAGTTGGAGAGCTGACGGTGTGGTATTATGTGTTAAACTGATCAATATATTGTTTTTTTGTGTACGTTCTCGGCTGGACACCAATTAGTTATCATTGATGTATTAATACAACGGTGAATAGTTAACGATAGATGATTCTTGGAGTGTGATAGTATGTACTTCATTTGATGGGTCTGATCGATAAAATTAGAGATCGCATCAGACAGACGGGTCTTTCAAGAGACCAGACGGACTTCATATGGCAGCTCCTGAAGATGAGTTGTTCACCAAATTCTCTTCCCCATCCATAAATGCATCTAGTCTCCATTTACAGCTGTCAATGGTGATAGCCTCAACTACTGACCTGCTCAGTCCATCACCTTGTTCGTGAACTAATTCGTGCCTATTTACTTACTGAGCTTAAGTTTATCCAACATATACCCGTTAGTGCGTGTCCTCACATCAGTTTTCATTATAAGTAGTACATTTAAATCGCCCTTGTTAATTCCCTTTAATCCATTTAAATACCTCAATCAGATCCACACAAAGTTTTTTTAAAAATTCCAAGTCTTTATGGCTTTCTCTGTACGGGAAGTTTCTTAGCTATTGGATAATTTCAGTCATTCTTCTCTCTATTGCTTAGAGGGAAATTATACGCTCCCCGTAATAGGGATAATATTATTGCTGAACAGCATAATCCAGGTGAAGCCTAGCCAGTGCAAATACAGATTAGTGATAGGTTATGGGCTCCAGTTCCTTGCGCATCTCGAAATAATATTAATAATTATAATAATATTAATATTAATAATAATAATAATAATAATAATAATAATAATAATAATAATAATAATAATAATAATAATAATAATAATAATAATAATAATAATAATAATAATAATAATAAGAAGAAGAAGAAGAAGAAGACGAAGAAGAAAAATAATAATAATAATAATAAGAAGAAGAAGAAGAAGAAAGAATTATATGTGTGTGTGTGTGTGTGTGTGTGTGTGTGTAATAATAATAATCATAATAATCATCATAATAATAATGATAATAAAAATAATAATAATAATAATAATAATAATAATAATAATAATAATAATAATAATAATAATAATAATAATAATAATAATAATAATAATAATACAAAGAATAATAATAACAATAACAATAATGATTATAATAACTGATAATAATAATAATAATAATAATAATAATAATAATAATAATAATAATAATAATAATAATAATAATAATAATAATAATAATAATAATAATAACAATAATGATAATAATAATAATAATAATAATAATAATAATAATAATAATAATAATAATAATAATAATAATAATAATAATAATAATAATAATAATAATAATAATAATAATAATAATAATAATAACAATAATGATAATAATGATGATAATAATAAAAATCATCATCATAATAATTATATAAAGACTTTGAGTGGTTTCAGGTTGTAATGCAATGATTTCTGGGTCAAAGGTAAGAGAATTATGGATCAAAGTTCAGAGCTTCTGGGTCAAAGCTATAGTTTTCTTACAATGCACACACACCAAACAGGAAACATTTACCTCCCCGCCACGCGGATGGTAAGCAATAAAGGTGAGGATGACAGCGACAGAACAGGACAAAAAGAGATTCTAGTATTTGCTCTGAAATGCGTTACTCACACACACACACACACACACACACACACACACACACACACACACACACACCTCTCTCTCTCTCTCTCTCTCTCTCTCTCTCTCTCTCTCTCTCTCTCTCTCTTTCTCTTCCCCTTTCTCTCTTCCCCTTTCTCTCTTCCCCTTTCTCTCTCTTCTCTCCCTTTCGCTTTCCCTCTCTCTCCCCTCTTCTCTCTCCCTCCCTCTCTCTACCCTCTGTCTCTCTCTCTCTCTTCTCTCTCCGTCTCTCTCCCTCTCCTCCCCTGTCTCTCTCCCCTGTCTCTCTCCCCGTCTCTCCTCTCTCTCTCTCTCTCCCTCTCTTCTCTCCCTCTCCTCTCTCTCCCTCTTCCTCTCCCTCCCATCCTAGAGTCAGAACAACCGGAAAATCAACTTCGCTCTCCCACGCTTAGATAATGAGATTGTTGCAAATGGCCTCAGATTCCCAAATGGTGATTGAATCTAGCCCGTAACGTAGTTTGTCCCATAGAGCGTCTGCTGAATTATGAAAGTTGAGAGAGAGAGAGAGAGAGAGAGAGAGAGAGAGAGAGAGAGAGAGAAAGTTAGTGGAAGGGAGGGAGAATATGAGCAACCCGACTCCGACCTTGGCAGATCACAACAACAAAGCTATATTCTCTCTCTCTCTCTCTCTCTCTCTCTCTCTCTCTCTCTCTCTCTCTCTCTCTCTCTCTCCTCACTGTCCCCTCTCTCTCTCCCCTCTCTCTTTTCTGCCTCTTTTTACTGCTTATTTTTTCTGCTTCTCTCTTTTCTTCTCTCTCCTTTCTGCCTCTCTCCTTTCTGCCTCTCTCTTTTCTGCCTCTCTCTTTTCTGCCTCTCTCTTTTCTGCCTCTCTCTTTTCTGCCTCTCTTTTCTGCTATCTCCTGTCTGCCTCTCTCTTTTCTGCCTCTCTTTTCTGCTATCTCCTGTCTGCCTCTCTCTTTTCTGCCTCTCTTTTCTGCCTCTCTTTTCTGCTCTCTCCTGTCTGCCTCTCTCTTTTCTGCCTCTCTTTTCTGCCTCTCTTTTCTGCTATCTCCTGTCTGCCTCTCTCTTTTCTGCCTCTCTCTTTTCTGCCTCTCTCTGTTCTGCCTCTCTTTTTTCTGCCTCTCTCTTTTCTGCCTCTCTTTTCTGCCTCTTTTTTTCTGCATTTCTTTTTTTCTGCATCTCTCTTTCCTCCCTCTCTCCTCCCTCTCTCTCCCTCTTTCTCCCCTACTCTCTCTCCCCCCTCTATCTTTCCCTTTCTCTCTCCGCTTCTCTCTCCCCCATTTTCCTCTCCCCTTCTCTCTCCCGATTTCCTCTCTCAACCTGTTTGATCCCCTTCTCTCCCTCTCCTTCCCCCCCTCTCTCTTCCCTTTCGTCTCCCTCTTGTGTGGCAGCCATAATAACCTGCCACAGAGCACACTACATCAAGGATATGCCAGGCCCACTTAAAGCCTTATAACACAGCAGACGCGCCACGGCAAAACAAACCGAGAAAGAAAAATAATAAACACTCGCTGCTATTGGCCACGAGGCAGAAAGGGAGCAGGAATGTTTGAAGAAATAACAAAAACAGACGCGTGACAGAAACAGTGGAAGCTCAGAAGGACGTTGGGAAGAAAACAATTCAATCCATTTGACCTTGAGGAAACGTGGACTCGCTGAAGAGGATGAGGAGGCGGACGAGGGAAGGGGAGAGCAAAGGAAAGAGGAGCAAGAGGAGGAGGAGGAGGAGGAGTAAGAAGAGGGGGTGAAGGAGGTGGAGGAGGTGGAGAGGGTAGAGGGAGAGCAGGAAAGGAGGTGTTAATAGATTCCCCTTCACCTGTCTATTACCTCTTCTCTCCAAACTCTGATACCTCGATGATGGTGCGGCTCCTCCTATTACGGATCATATAACAGACAGACACACAGACACATAGACATAAACAATCAGAAGACAAAGAAGGAGTAGAAGGAAGAGAGACAGACAGAGAGAGAGCTGGGTCAGACAATCTTGAATTAATTTTACAGTCAGTGATTTAAAAGGTCAAAGAAAAGGAGAGAAAGGGAGAGCGAGGGAGTGCGGGAGGCTGGGAAGGAGATTTAAGTGGTATGGAGTGGAAAGAGTTACTGAGGGGGAAATGCGAGAGGACAAGAGAGAGAGAGAGAGAGAGAGAGAGAGAGAGAGAGAGAGAGAGAGAGAGAGAGAGAGAGAGAGAGAGAGAGAGAGAGAGAGAGAGAGAGAGAGAGAGAGAGAGAGTAAAAGCTCCTCGTTTATGGCAATCTAAGAAAGGAGTTCGGTCCGGTGTTAAATCTGTGGCCCGGAGGACGAGAAGTTTTGGGCCACCAAGTTAAGGCCTCCCACTCCCGTCCCCCTCTTATTATTATGCTCCCTCTTCCTATTCCTCCTCCTCTTACTTCTTTTATTTCTTCTTCTTCTTCTTCTTTTTCTTCTTCTTCTTCTTCTTCTTATTATTATTATTATTATTATTATTATTATTATTATTATTATTATTATTATTATTATTATTATTATTATTATTATTATTATTATTTCTTTTCTTCTTCTTCTTCTTCTTCTTCTTCTTCTTCTTCTTCTTCTTATTATTATTATTATTATTATTATTATTATTATTATTATCATTATTTCTTCTTCTTCTTCTTCTTCTTCTTCTTCTTCTTCTTCTTCTTCTTCTTCTTCTTCTTCTTCTTCTTCTTCTTCTTCTTCTTCTTCTTCTTCTTCTTCTTCTTCTTCTTCTTCTTCTTCTCCTCCTCCTCCTCCTCCTCCTCCTCCTCCTAATCATCATCATCATCATCATCATTATCATTATTATTATTATTATTATTATTATTATTATTATTATTATTATTATTATCATTATTACTATTATTATCATTTTTATTATTTATTTTCCTATTCCTTCTCCTCCTCCTCCTCCCCCCCTTCTCCTACTCCTCCTCCTTGACCTCATTTTTCCTCCCATTACTCCGCTTGCACATATTCGTCTCTCTTCATCTTTTCCTGCTCCACCACATTCTTTTTTATTTTCCAATTTACTTTCCGACCTTCGATCAGGAAAACGACACACGCAAACAGAAAGTTTCCAACGATGAGACGCCACGGAAGGAAAGAAGAGTAAAAGCGAAAAAAGAACTACAGTATGTAAAATAAAGACGAGTCACGTGAAAAGAAGAAGAAAAAAACACGAGCATCATAAATTATTACAACTTATGTACACATCTTTTGTTAATAAGACGGGATGAGTGTAACTGCAGGATTTTAAGCCATGTCACCCAAGCAATACTACACTCTAAACGTGTGTGTGTGTGTGTGTGCGTGTCTCTGTGTGTGTGTGTGTGTGTGTGTGTGTGTGTGTGAAAGAGAGAGAGAGAGAGAGAGAGAGAGAGAGAGAGAGAGAGAGAGAGAGAGAGAGAGAGAGAGAGAGAGAGAGAGAGAGAGAGAGAGAGAGAGAGAGAGAGAGAGAGAGAGAGAGAGAGAGAGAGAGAGAGAGAGAGAGAGAGAGAGAGAGAGAGAGAGAGAGAGAGAGAGAGAGAGAACAGCGGTAAACAGAAGGAAAGTTAGACAAGATTGGCAAATTGAGAAAAATGAACTTAAACAAGACTTTTAAATAAGAAACGACGGAAGATGAAGAAGAGCATTAGAGTCGTGACTAAAATATGATCGGGATCAAAAGATTGAAATTAGGAGAGAGAAAAAAAAAGATGTGGAGGAAGTGGAGTTGGATCCGGAGGAGGGAAAAGATTATGATGATGAGGATGGTGAGGAATAAAAGATGGAGGAAAGGAGTATGACAAGGACGGGAAAGAGATGAGAGCCAAGAGGAGGAAGGGGAGGAAAAACTAAAGGAGGAAAATGAAGAAGAAAACGAGAAGGGAAGTGGAACAAAAAAAGAAATCAGAGGAGAAAAATGAGAAAGGGGGAGGAAAAGGAGGAGGAAACGAAGAAGGGAACAGAAGATGAGCTTAGGGGAAAGAAAAAAAATACTGAAGAACATTAAAGAAAGTAGCCAACATGATTCTTACATTATATTATTTTTTCTATCACAAGTCTTCGTCCATGCACAAGTAGAATCATGCAGCAATTCTTTCCTACCTGCTTACAACGCCTCGATCTTATTTGTATGGTAAGTGAGTTCCTATAATGTGAGATAGATCGATATATACAGAGAGGACTCTTTATCTAATGCTCTGCCTTCTGCTTGTCATTATAGATCAATTCCCCCCTTCTCTCTCTCTCTCTCTCTCTCTCTCTCTCTCTCTCTCTCTCTCTCTCTCTCTCTCTCTCTCTCTCTCTCTCTCTCTCTCTCAGCCATGCATGTAGGATAAAAAAACAATGAGCTGAGAAGTGAGAATAGTTGGAGCACACACACACACACACACACACACACCACGCTCCCAAGCAAGCACGCAAGCACAAATAAACAAAGGCGTCTAGAGAAAGATGCCGTGGTTCATATGAGGCTTGGAAAAAAAAGTCCGCGAGAAAAATATACATAAGCAAACAAGACGCCGATGGAGCCACATCCTGGAGTTTTGGAACCTGATCTTAAGTGAAGGAAAGATGAGAAAAAGTACGCCACGGGGAGGAGAAAAGAAAGAGCAGGAATGTGAGGTCTTGAAGGACGTGAAGGGAATGGAAGGAATGCAGTGAACTGGACGTGAAGAAAGAGGGCAAGGAGAGACAGGAGGCAGGGGAAGAGAAAGTGAAGGGGGCAGAAGGGAAGGTGGGGAGAGAAGTGAGGTCAAGTGATGTGAGAAGAGGGGGAGGTATTTGAATGGAAGTGGAGGAGAGAGTGAAAGTTAAGGGATGGGAAGAGAGGGGAAGGGAGGGGAAAAGAGACACAAAACAGAACGAATTGGAAACGAATGGTAGGAGAGAGAATGGAATGGAAGAACAGGAAAAAGAAGGGAAGGGATGGGATGGAAGGAAAGGGCTGGAAAAGAAAGGGAAAGGAGGGGAGGGAAGGGAAGTAAAGGGAAGGGATGAGAAGGGAAGGGAAGGGAAGGGAGGGGAAGGAAAGGGAGGGGGGAAGGGAAGGGAAGGGAAGGGAAGGGAAGGGAAAGTAAAGTAAAGGAATGTAAAGGAAAGGAAAGGAAGGAAAGGAAAGGGAAGAGAAAGGAGGGGAAGGTAAAGGAACATCAAAAGAAGGAAAAAGGAAACAAAGAAAGAGATGGGATGAGAAGAGAAGGGAAAGCAGGGGAATATAAAAGGAGGGAAAGGGAAGAGATAGGAAGAGAAGGGAAGGAAGAATAAAGAAAGGAAGGGAAACGGAACGGGGAAGGAAGAAAAGGGAAAGGAAGGAAGCGGGACGGGAGAAAAGAAAAACATATGAAGGTGTAAGGAGGAAAAGAAAGGAGTTATCAATGGCTAAAAACCCGTGTTGAGAAAGGCACCAGCTTTAATGCGTGATACTGTGATACTGATTCCTTTATTTCGGCTTTCTTTTTTAATTACCCGCCTCTTTTAAATCCTTCCACTGCCACACGAGGACACGTAGAGAAAGGGGATCAACGAGAACATCCGGCCTTCCACTGCCACACGAGGACACGTAGAGAAAGGGGATCAACGAGAACATCCGGCCTTCCACTGCCACACGAGGACACGTAGAGAAAGGGGATCAACGAGAACATCCGGCCTTCCACTGTCACACGAGGACACACAAATATAGAGAAATTACGAGCGAACATCCGGCCTGCATATGGCACTTCCTGCGAATCAGTGAGTTACTATCTTCTCTTTCAAAATCTATTTAAACTTCATTTGAAATTTTCTATAGTATTTGCGTCAAGCACATATTTACTTGATTTGCTCCATTGATCCCAACCCTGTTCATGGACCAGATATTACTTATCTCCTTAAAACGAACTTTACCCAGTTTGTTTACACTGCTGGGGATTCTAACATTTTTGCAGAGTGAATACCTTATCGATATTTCTCATTTTAATCCCTAACTAAGTATAAATGCTCAAGTAATCGCCACCTGACCTAAAACTTCTTAAATAGCAACGCAAAACTGGTTGGGTCATTTTTGTCATTCTAATCCGCACTGATTTAAAGGAATCGACGTCCCTTCCTCGGTAAAAGGACCAAACCGAAACCACATAATTAAGGTGCGGACGAACAAGAGCCAGATACGATGCAAGGGCAGGTTCCGCACTCTTGTTTTTTATCGTGTCAGCAGGTAATACGTATCACACAGTTAGTCGGTTCCTGACCGTTATACAATGATTCCTGGGTATTGTTACTTTTCTCTGTCTCATACACACACACACACACACACACACACACACACACAGCACAGAGCACTGAAAACACATACAACTGACAGTGTGGGTCATATTGGTGACCACTCTTGTGGATACCTAAGTGTGTGTGTGTGTGTGTGTGTGTGTGTGTGTGTGTGTGTGTGTGTGTGTGTGTGTGTGTGTGTGTGTGTGTGTGTGTGTGTGTGTGTGTGTGTGTGTGTGTGTGTGTGTGTGTGTGTGTGTGTGTGTGTGTGTGTGTGTGTGTGTGTGTGTGTGTGTGTGTGTGTGTGTGTGTGTGTGTGTGTGTGTGTGTGTGTGTGTGTGTGTGTGTGTGTGTGTGTGTCTGTGTGTGTGTGTGTGTGCGTGTGTGTGTGTGTGTGTGTGTAATTCACCTCTCGGTCTGCTGCGGGTCTCTCTCGACACAGCCAGCCGTTCGCCTACGGAAGAGCAGAGTTCATGTGTGTGTGTGTGTGTGTGTGTGTGTGTGTGTGTGTGTGTGTGTGTGTGTGTGTGTGTGTGTGTGTGTGTGTGTGTGTGTGTGTGTGTGTGTGTGTGTGTGTGTGTGTGTGTGTGTGTGTGTGTATGCTTGTTTCTTGCAACCTGCTTTCCCGTGCTGGCCTCACTTCCGTCAAGTGGGAGCAATGAACCATTAAAACCTCATTAAGCCTCACTTCAAGAGCCCTCTTCACCTCGTGACCCACGCGCGCCACACCTGCTAGGCCAACACGCTCTCTTTTCAATGCGAAAACATCAACCGCAAGATAATTTTCGGTAAAGCTTAAAACGCTCTTTAAGCAGCGATCAAGGAGAAACCTGCTTCTGAACTAAGAATGAGGAATAAGAAAAATGGGTATTCCCTTTTTTCATGCAAGTAAAGTTTCCGTCGTTTTTTCTTGTGGGAGGATCGCAAAACTCATACACAAAATCTCATGCACGGATGCGCTCCACTGCCTTCTGGCGATATGTCGTGGTAAGTTTTCAACAGTGATTTCTTTTCTTTAATATTGGTGTACTTTTTGTTTCAAAGAGCAGGATCATTAGGACAGAGCGCTATCTTGGGGGACGCGGGAGGCCAGCCCAAGACAATCCGTTGTCATCGAGGGCAGGAATTTCGTAATGACGCAGATTGTTCATGTTTCCAAGCTCATGCTGCCTCCGCTACTCCAAATGATCGATTCGTGGTGGTGAGGGAAAGTTTGACAGGGCAACATGGAGGTGATCCTCGGCCACCTACTGGTGAGTTGAAAGTCAGGGGTCAGGGAGACAAAAATCAGAACCAAACATAATTGCTCGGCTAAATATTCCTCAATTATCCTTCCTAGTTACAAATTCGTATCGTTAATCAAGATGTTTAAGTTAACTGAGATGTTTTCTTAGATTTTTAGAAATTATGTTATGTGTGTAGGCAGGGTACAGCCAGTACAGCCTGCATGGTGGCGTAGTGACTAGCGCGCTCAGTTCACAACCAAGAACTCACGGGTTCATTCCCGGGCATAGTGGAGACAGATGAAGTCTTCTGTTATTCGCCCCCTCCGTCCACCCAGCAGTGAATGGGAAGCGGGGTGTCAGTCGGGGGTTGTATCTCGCCTCCCGGGTGCGTGTAAGTGTGATTCACTCAGGAAAAATCTTTGCACTCAGGAAGGCTGACTAACTGACAGGCTGGCGACTGCGAGTTCAGCCCATGATCAGACGATGATGATACATGTGCATATCTATCTATCTATCTATCTATCTATCTATCTATCTATCTATCTATTCATTCATTCATTCATTCATTCATTCATTCATTCATTCATTCATCCATCCATCCATCCATCCATCCATCTATCCATTCATCTCTCTCTCTCTCTCTCTCTCTCTCTCTCTCTCTCTCTCTCTCTCTCTCTATATATATATATATATATATATATATATATATATATATATATATATATATATATATATATATATATATATATATATATATATATATATATATATATATATATATATATATATATATATATACTTTTTCACATGTTGACAAGGTCTTATACTACCTTCGACACGCGCCAACATTTTCGTCTTTCACTCAACAGATTACCTATATATTTCATCAACACCATCTTTTCCGATTTTTCTATTTATAGGTTCAGTGGAAAAATGAAAAGAGGCAATTGTTGAGGAAAGAGTCCTCGCTTTGAATACCTTATGCAATTTTCTGGTGTCCCTTCCATTTCTCGTGCACTCAAGGGATGCAAAGAGCAGGAGTGAAGGAATCAAGAAGGTGAGAAGAAATAGAGAAAAAGGGTTAGGATGGAGTGGCGGAGTGAAGAAAAGTTAAGCTATTTTGAGTATTCTCTCTCTCTCTCTCTCTCTCTCTCTCTCTCTCTCTCTCTCTCTCTCTCTCTCTCTCTCTCTCTCTCTCTCTCTCTCTCAGGGCCTGTTTACATTCTGACAAGGCGGACAATCTCATTAATTAGAGACATTATTTCACAGACCTTTTGCATTCCCTTCGTTACCTGCCATGTGTTCTTCCAATTAACTGATTATCAAGGGAGGTGGAGTCTCTCAAAGGGTCCATATCTTTTCCATGTTTGACAACACTAATTACTCGACCTTTGTACCACCTCCCACACCCCTTCCCAACCCTTTCTAATCACACTCCCTACACCTACAACAACACTTTCACTTCCCTTCCCAACGAACCAACAGATAAACGCATACTAGCCAATAAGATAGACAGTAAAACAACCAACAACCAGCAACAGCTATATAGGAACATTTGACTATTTCCCACAACACACACACACACACACACACACACACGCACACACACACACACACACACACAATGATGATATCCATGCGTATTCGTATATACAGAGTGCGCCGAGGCTGCTTAGCAAGGGTACTCAGCTCTCTGTCTGATGCCACTCCAGAAAGAGTAATGGCTTTCTAACTTTACCCCCACTCAACCAGCATCATGAGAGGTCCTATTCTTTTGCCTGTCCTCTAACCAAGCCACCAGCCAGCAATCTACCTACCAGCCAGTCCATCTAGCCATCCCGCACGACCATCATCCCGCCAAAGAACCTCCCTATGCGTTTGTTTACTGGCTCGTCTTGCCCGCTCGGCCCTCCGCGTCTCCCAAACACTTGCGCCCTGAGTAATGACTTGCTGCTATAAACACCTGTCAGACATGTCTCCTGCTGGGGCTCTCCACCCGCAATGAACGAGTGCAAGTATTCGTTGAGGCCGCTACTCACTAGCTGCCACTCACTGCACGATTAGCACGTCCTCGTTATAGCATTATCTTCTCTTCTCTCCTCTTCTCTCTTCTCTTCTTTAATATTCTTTTCTCCCTCTGTGTATGTCTGTCTGTCTGTTTGAATCTCTCTCTCTCTCTCTCTCTCTCTCTCTCTCTCTCTCTCTCTCTCTCTCTCTCTCTCTCTCTCTCTCTCTCTCTCTCTCTCTCTCGTTATTTTAGGACAATTTTATTTTTCTTTGTGTTTTTTATCTCCTATAGCCCTTGACCTCTTCTCAGGAAGCTTGATTTTTTTTTATATATCAAAGTTTTATTTTCTTTTATATCTCAAACTCAACCTATACAGATTTTAGCACTTATCTCATTATGAAGCTTGATTTTATGGCATTTTATTGTTTTTTTTTGTTTTATAACCCAGGCTCTGCATGAAATGATTTCGTTATTGTTTATCTAATGACTCTAAGGCTTCTGTCTTTAATTTAAATTTAAATTATCTTTTTACTACATTTATTTACTTTTGATGAAGAATAACCATTGTAGTATGGAAAATAAACGTTTGACTTTGACTCTCTCTCTCTCTCTCTCTCTCTCTCTCTCTCTCTCTCTCTCTCTCTCTCTCTCTCTCTCTCTCTCTCTCTCTCTCTCTCTCTCTCCGTTTTTGCGCTAATGTGTAAGTACCCACATTTACAGATAGGTACACATAAATGTATAATTGCATAAGTATCTATGTATGTATGATTGTGTGTAAGCGTCGATAATAAATGAAGATACGTATATTCCACTGAAAGCATACAGGCATGTGTGCATTCTATTCTGGTAGTCGTCCACTATGCTTATGCTCTAGCCATTCAGCTACAGCTCAATCCCTTCCAATCTTCCTCTCCTCACCTCCAGCAGGCATTACGAGTCACCTGCCGATAAGGAGTGACAGTATACCCTTAAGTCTACACGGCTGCAGTGTGTGTGTGTGTGTGTGTGTGTGTGTGTGTGTGTGTGTGAGAGAGAGAGAGAGAGAGAGAGAGAGAGAGAGAAACTTACTTCATGGAAAGAGGGAATATATACGAGATGATTATCTTTCTGTTATCATCCTCCCCCGTATGCTCACTGTTTCCTGCCTATCTCCCACCAAGCGACGGACTTTTGTGTTCCTTTCCCGCCCCTCCACCTCAAGAGAGAAAGGACAGCACTGGAGAAGGTGATAGGTGAGAAGCGGAGGTGTTGTTGCAAAAGAGAACAGGTGATTAGAGACTGCTAGTGGAGCAAGCAAGTGAAACAACGAAAGAACAAACAAAGAAAAGGATGGGAAGGAGGAAGGAAGCGCCAGCGGCTGTCCTTGAGAAGCTGGAATGGGTGAGGCAGAAGGCACTAACAATACTGGCGGTAGGTGGAGCCTCCTGCGCGTGGCTTGTATGCTGATGACAGATGATAGACAGCCGACAGGAACCAGGAAATATTTTCTAACTGTTATACTATATGAAAAACAATAACACGTAAGCCTAAGAAACAAGTTCTTGGTAAAACTAAAGGTGAAGGTAAACACACAACCCAGTCATTGCCTCGGGATGAATTTTTTTTTTCACTTAATAATTTTAGCAAATGTTCGCAGTTGTAGTGAGGAAATGAAATCCATAAGTACCGCAACATCAATAAGCTGCCGACCGAACCCTTGTCGTTATCAACGTGTTAAAGGCTAGAAATCAGTGTGTTCTTCGCGCGCGCGCGCACACACACACACACACACACACACACACACACACACACACACACACAGAGTTGCCAGGCCTTATTCAAACATTAGAAGCAACAATACCATCTCTTATCTTCGTTATCACTCGACTATCACGGTGCGCCCACACGTGCCTGTGGAACACTTGTTGGCAACACTGCTACCAACATGTACGATGACATGACGGGAACAGCTAATGCCTATGTGTTTCCTGACAAGTTAGCAACTTTGTTGTTAACATGTTTGCAATTAGGCTGCGGTAACAAATGTGACCACACGAGGTGGATGAGATAAACTCAAATTGTGAGCCGCTGAAAATGCTGCATTGGCGGCAGGTCTTGTACAGTTGATCTTCATCATCACCAGATTTCCTCTCCTTAATCTTGCTCGTGATGGCAATATGTCAAACATTATTATCAATTACAAGCTGCCAACTTTAGTGTCCAGTGTTTTAAAGTTCACAGTAAAACAAGGGTTCTATGATGAAGTAGGTACATCAGACATCCTTCCCCAAAATTAGATAAGAATAGGCATCACAGAGGATCCCCGGCAGTAACGAAAGTTGAAGAGGGAAAGCTCCCGGGGCTTACTATTATTGTTTACAAATTACTCATAAAAACAAACACTTTTAGACATATTCTAACCAGTCCAGACGACAAGCTGGCCTTCAAAGTGGGTTCTTAACATTGCAAATGAGCGCAGAAAAACGTTTTGTTTGACATTCATCAACTACTCACTCGACTCGATGGAAACTTTAGCGCAGCTGTAAGCGATCTGACAACAGTGTGTGAAGAACTTTTGTCAAACAGTTTTCTTGAGGACAGTGATACAACAGCAGCTATTAAGTTTCATACATCTATGAAAAAGGTTTAACTAAAAAAAAAAAAGTCAGGGCGATACCATGACACTTAAACTGAGGTTAAAGTATTAACATTGGATTCAAGCACCTATGTAATCACCGATTTGCAGATAACTTTTTTTTTTTTTCATAAAGTCGTGTGGCACTCTGCAAGAAATTAAATAAGAACCGAACAGGGAAAAATCTACAAATAGTCAGATAGTCAATAAAGGAAAAGCTGAAACAGTTAAAGAATATTTTAAAGACAACGGATACAAACCAATATCCCACTCGAACTGCCGACAAAAAGACGTCTACGTGGAGTGGAGTGGAGAGGGAGCGCTTTCGGGAAACATAGTGCGTCTCTCCAACGTTAGGGCTAAAACGAAGGGTTTCCAGAGATTGAGTTCTCTCTGTCATGATATATGTATCAGAAACACGTACACTGACTGGGTCTCTGGAAGTGAAGGTAAAACTGCCGAAAGAGAAATGGAGAGAAGTATGTAGGAATCATTACAATGGATAAAAAAAAATCCAAATGGATAAGCGAGAACACAAACACAGATGTCACTGTATAGGCGATTAAATCAAGAAAGAGCAATGATCAAGATATTTATGTAAGTGCCAGGACAAGAGATAAAAAAAAAGTGACTGTTTGGGAAACAAATTTTATACTCCTAAACGAGAGTTGAAAATAATTAGAGCAAGATAGAATGCATTGTCATCAGGCAGGAGAAAAATAGTGGAAAAAACGTTTGTCCTGTAGTGGACTAATAATATGCTGCTGCTGTTGCTGATGATGATGATGATGAGATTGATGAGGAGGAGGAGGAGGAGAAGGAGGAAGAGGAAGAGGAGGAGGAGGAGGAGGAGGAGGAGGAGGAGGAGGAGGAGGAGGAGGCGGGGGGAAGGAGGAGGCTACAATGATATTCACAAACAAGTTGCTAACTGTTATAAAATATCTGTTCAATTACAGTCGCCTTAATGAACCCGGACACATGGGCAGCAGCGTTGTCAGCAAGTGTTCGAAGGGAAGTGTGGGCGAAACTGGAGTCGACTGATAAGCGGTGCGATAAGCGGCAGAGGAACAACTACTCAGTGTGTGAGCGAGCTGTAGCTGGTTCAGACACTCATATATTGCCTCCACGTATTGGGGCATCCGAGTCACACCTCCGCCCTAACCGATCACACTGATAGGTCCTGTGTATCAGAAATGAAAACCTGATTATGAAAGAAACAACGAAAGCGTGCAACAGTTCTCCTCATGTGATCACCTTCGGCTGGACATTGATTATGTGTCGTGACCGAGGTGAGCAGGGTGTGCGGCACAGCTGACGGGTGGGCGGTCCAGACAAGATGCTGCCCGTGACACCTGACCCGACCAGTGCAAAATAAATTCTTCAAATTGCAACAGCCATTTTGTCGAAGAGATGTGCTGATTTTAAGTGCGAGGACTGTGGTAAACCTCAAGTGAAGTGAAGTCTAATACGAAGAAAATATGAAACACAACAACAATGATAAAGTTTCGAGGGACAGCAGAGATGTCGCGAATATGATGCAAATTCAAGCAACTAAAAACGACCCAAGTAGCACAGACGAAGCCTCTAGTGAGCGATGGCGCCGTGAGTGATTAGGAGATTATCCCGTTATCAGTTATTTTTCACGACAACAACACCGCTTCAGGACAAGAAAACGTGATAAGTGAAATTTATTGTGATAGGAAACAAAGGAAAGTCTGTTACCTACAGTATGTAGGGGGACGTCATGGGTGCATAAGTTACAACTAAATGAAAGATTTTAAAATTATTGGGATTCCCAAAGTGAGAAACACCATGAAAATGTAAACAAGCACCAAATTAACATATTGAAACACACACACACACACACACACACACAAGGACAACTACTGAGAGAGGAAGATACTGATACACAATGAAGGACCCAAGTGAAAGAAAATGAGATTCAAGTTCAAGACAAGTTTAGCTGTGGCCTTGACGGTGGCGGCGTGCCTGACGGGGCTGTGGCAAGCGTGTTTTCACCGCGTCCCGCTTAACCTGGTAAGGACAAAGAAGGAAGAGGGGAAGGAAGAAAGAATGGGAAGAGATGATGTTGTAAATAAGAGGTGGTAGTGATGGAGGGGGAGGGTAAGAATAGAACGTTGACCAAGAGAGGCAATTTGAGGCGCAAACATCAAGAACAGTGTATTGAAGGACATAATGAGGAAAAAGTGAGAAGTGAATCTTAACTTAGAAACGGAGGGGGAGAAAAATTCCTCATGAATATGGATGAAAGAACAAGAAAATGAAAGTTGCATGAAATCATTTTAATGAGAAAGAAAATTTGGGAGTCAGACACTCATAAATTTGTAAGGTGACGTGGGGGGGGGGGGGAGAGAGAGAGAGAGAGAGAGAGAGAGAGAGAGAGAGAGAGAGAGAGAGAGAGAGAGAGAGAGAGAGAGAGAGAGAGAGAGAGAGAGAGAGAGAGAGAGATTAATCATCTCCCTTACTCCTCCCTCCCTCCCTGCCAGGTCCCCCCCTCTCTGCCCCCGCCCCTGGTCCTGCCCACGGAAGAGCCAGCCCCTGACGGCGTGCTGCTGCTGGAGGGCCATGGCGGGGCGCGGATCACCTACAGGATGTTCTGCTCGGTGGAGTCGGCTGCGAGGCATCACCCTGACCTGCCCGTGACCCTGCTTATGACCTCCCCGGTGAGTGCGGTGATGGGCGGTGAATACTGACAGAGAAGGGTGGAGGTAAAGGAAAGGGGTGTAAGTAAAGAGGGGTGGAGGTAAAGAAGAGGAGTGGAGGTAAAAAAGAGGGGACCAAAAGAGATGGGATGGAGGTTATGAAGTGTTGAAAATGGAGGAATGAGTTTAAAGAAAATGGCTATGAAAAAAAAAAGAGTGTAAAAATATAAGCTGGAATGCAGAAGAAAGAAAACTGGGAACGTGAGACAGTGCAGAGAAGGGGGCATGTATGGCTGATGAAAATGTTGGTATTGTTTGAGATAGAAATACTGAAAACCTTTCAAAGTGATACTATAAGTCAGTGAAGGAAGTGTGAGGAGCGTTAAAATGAGTGTCATTCGCTATAGATATCCTGTTCGGACATTTTTTTCTGTTGCGTTTCGGCCTCTGGTGGTCTTCAGGACAGCATGTGGGTAGTCTTAGGTCACTCGACGATGACCGAAAAATGCCAGCTGTGGCGGAGGGCAGGACTCGACCCAGCGTCCTCCTGGACACGGCGCCGCCACGCTAACAACTCAGCCACCGCCTTCCCATGTTTACCTTAATGCCTCCTTGCTATAAACCCTGTTTATTTAAATGATTATGTCTTCAGGAACCTTTTTATGCATATCACTAACTTTTCGTTCCTTCATTATGACCTCGTCCCTTGTGTGTTTTTAGCCAAGGCTCCCTCATCTTTATACAAATTGTTTGAATAACACAAAAATAAGACAGTAAATGTTGAATAATATCACCTTTAACAAACGAACCATCGTAATGTTTGTTTTTTCTGTGAAACTTGTAATAAACTTCTCATATGAAAGGAGCGACTACCCTTATGCATTTTATATGCACCTCAACAAACATAGGTCTACGAAAATCATTGCAGTGCCTCTTGCAGTTATTGCGTCCGGCTCTCAACTCATCGATTAAAAAGTCGTCAGGTTCCTGGAAGTTAATATATAAAAAGAAATCTCGATTTCAATGAGGGAGAAATTGAATGGTGAATAAGTGTGCAGGCGCCCTCATATCCGACGTCCTTCGGGAATACTGAGAGAGAGAGAGAGAGAGAGAGAGAGAGAGAGAGAGAGAGCAAGAGTGAGCGTAAGTGAGCGTGAGAGTGAGTGAGTGAGTGAGTGAGTGAATGAGTGAGTGAGTGATTGAGTGAGTGTCTGTGTCTATCTGTCTGCGTGTCTGTCTGTCTGTCTGTGTGTGTGTGTGTGTGTCTGTGTGTGTGTCTATATGAGTGTATGTTTGTGTGTGTGTGTGTGTGTGTGTGTGTGTGTGTGTGTGTGTGTGTGTGTGTGTGTGTGTGTGTGTGTGTGTGTGTGTGTGTGTGTGTGTGTGTGTGTGTGTGTGTGTGTGTGTGTGTGTGTGTGTGTGTGTGTGTGTGTGTGTGTGTGTGTGTGTGTGTGTGTGTAATTCACCTCTTGATCTGCTGCGGGTGTGTGTGTGTGTGTGTGTGTGTGTGTGTGTGTGTGTGTGTGTGTGTCTGTGTGTGTGGGTGTCTCTGCCTGTCTGTCTGCCTGTCTGTCTGTCTGTCTGTGTCTGTCTGTCTATCCCTCTGTCTGTCTATCTGTCTGTCTGTCCCTCTGTCAGTCTGTCTGTCTGTCTGTCTGCCTGTCTGTCTGTCTGCCTATCTGTCTGTCTAGAGTGAAGTGGAGTGGAGTGGGATGAGAGGGAGTCGAGAGCCCATCACCCCCCCACCCCTGTCAACCCCCACTTCTTGTCGCAGGTGGTGGACGACTCTCACCTCCTTCGGAATCTCAAAGCATCCCTGGGCAACCTTCACCTAGCGCACCTGGACTCCCCTCGCCTCTTCAATGGCACCCCCCTCGAAGCCTGGCACAAGCGGCGGGCGTGGGAGGACAGCGCCTGGCCCGCCTACCACTACAACGACGCCCTCAGGTACGTGTACATAAATACTACTGCCCTACCTGGCCCGTCAATGCGTGTGTCCTCTTTCTCATGAATATGGCTACCCTCGAATTGTGTGTGTGTGTGTGTGTGTGTGTGTGTGTGTGTGTATGGGTGGGTGTGGGTGGGAGGGTGTGTAGGGGGGGGGGTTAGTGGGCCGGGCATGCATGCATGTGGGCGTGCAGGAGTGCGGGAGTGCGGGCTGGTGTGTGTGTGTGTGTGTGTGTGTGTGTGTGTGTGTGTGTGTGTGTGTGTGTGTTATATTTAACAACTCCTTTTGCATTCACTTAATCAACTATTCATATGTCCACATTAGTACACTCCGTGAAATTATACTACCTTATTTTACGTTTCTTCTTTATAATTTTTTTCTTCTCGTGACTTCTCTTTATCTCTTTTCTTATCTTTTCCATCAGCGTTGTCACCCATCTCGTAGCTCCCTTGTGCGAGTACTTCCAAGAGCTTTACTATTCTACCTTGACTTTAAGAGGTTGATAGATTGAGAGATAGACGGATAGATAGGTAAACAGACATAGAGAGAGAGAGAGAGAGAGAGAGAGAGAGAGAGAGAGAATGGAATCGGTGTGATCTACTATAAGCATGTTGGGCAAAAGGTAAAGTGGATGACTGAAGTGCGTGAGAGGCACAAGGCGAGGAAAAACTCGATGAAAGTGCAATCAAGGAAGAATGCAGAGCGAATGGCGCCATAGATAATAAAAACAGATTAAAGGAAGACCTCGAGAGAAGACAGAGTGGCTGGATGGAGTGTAATTAGACTATGAAGGACATGAGGAGAAGAGCCAAACAAGTGAAGCTGGGAAAGCGAAATAAAAGAAATAAGAGTAAAATGTGAAATTGAGAAAATAAAACGGTGTGATTGCGATGGACTCATAGAAGCCGAGGTCACGTGCAACATCTTTTTTTTTTATTCTACCAAGCGATTTTGAGCAAGTAGTACATGTGTGGGATATATGAAAAATGTGCGGTGAAAATGACAATGGAATAATACTAATAAAAAAGTGAGATGTGCAGAACTGGCGGACGGTGAGTGGGTGACATTGAAAAAAATAACTCCAAGAAATGAAAATGAAAATATGGACTAAATATGGATAGAAGTAAGGCGGTAAGCTGAATGACATAAAAAAAATGGTTACAGTGTAGGAGGCCGATTAGGAGTTTGTGAGAAATAATGAAGATATAAAAAGGAGGAAAATTATAGTTGGAGTCTCACTAGCGTGTGTGTGTGTGTGTGTGTGTGTGTGTGTGCGCGCGCATAAGTCAGTGTGGGGGCAGTTCCGCTTGTGTGTGTTCCAATAACTGCAATTTCTCTCGGCTATTCCGCCTATATTAACTTTCCAACAACTTTTTTGCGAGGCGAGATTCATTTCAATGCACCGACGCTTTTTCTCTCACAAGCTAATTTTCGAGCAATATCCTATACTCCCGTTTTCTTTGGACTCACATCCTTGGTAATAAAAGCGGTATCCGACTCTCCATTCCCACACACACACACGCATGGGCGGCGATCCCATTTTTTTCATCAAGTCTGTATGACTGCACCCGACTGCGTTCCCGTTTTCAATAATATTTCATTTGAATCTTTTTAATTCGTTTAACTCACTTTTACATCGCTGCTAAAAGCTCTTCCGCTCGCAACTAAGTAGAATTTATAAATGTAAACAAATCCGCGTCATTTGGAAACCACATAAAAGTAATATTTGTTTATGCCGTGGGATACTAAGCTCTTTATTCCTTTTGGTGCATTTCACGTTTTTATTTATCTCTTTTAATTCTTTACTGAAACGTACTACTTATATTTTTTTCCAAGCATCCGATTCCATCCATCTTTCTATTGATTACTAACACAGCTTATGAAAAATATGGCACAAAGGATATGTTCATAACCTGTATTTTGTTTACACCCCCGCCCACCACCCCACACACGTCCCAAACCTACGCCCCTTCTCACCAGCACACAACTAACCACCTCCACCCTATACCCACTATGGTCACCTTCCCCTCACACGCGGTCCTCGTCAGGTGGCTGTTGTTGTGGCGTTACGGCGGCATCTATCTTGATCTGGACGTGGTGGTTTCGCAGCCCCTCACGACCCTCCCCAACTGCACGGGCCTCGAGTCGGACCGGTGGGTGGCGGCGGGCGTCCTCAAGTTCTCCCCTGCCCACCCGCTGATCCTGGCCTGCCTCAAGCACTTCGCGGCGCACTACGACGGGCAGGTGTGGGGAGCTAACGGCCCGGAGCTACTGACACAGGTGCTGATGGACAGGTGAGGTGTGTGTCTGTGTGTGTGTGTGTGTGTGCGCTACGGGTGACATGGGACAGCTGTTGTCATTGTGGTTGATGTTGTTCTTGTCACCATTCCCAATCTGGTGGCGGTGGTGGTGATGGTGATGATGGTGGTAATGGTGGTGGTGATGGTTCCAAAAGTCAAGGCGGTGGTGGTTATGTTGTTATTGAATTTCTTAAGGGATAGTCACTATACATCACACGTAAAGGTGTAAATAGCCACACCTTTATGACACACACCAAAAAGAGTAGCTAAGGTGTTAAAAAAAAGCTATCCCACAGCCTCAGAAGGAGTGACAAACACATTTAATATTCATAGCGACGCTCACATTGATTTTTCTTCCAATCACGGCGAATAACACACGGGTGGTGAGGATTTTTGCGTTGGCCCTGTTTTATTTGCATTGATGGGAGATCCATAAAGAAATTAACCTCAGTCCTTCCAGGAGAGTATAGAGCGACTTTTCTTCTAGGCTTCTCTGATTGTTGAAAAAAAAATACACGCTTAATGTTTACACTGGCTCTTGTGCTGTTTTTTTGTCATCCTTCCCTGTTTAGTTTCCCGTGGTATACATTCCTCCCTCATCCCGTGTCACCCTTCCAACCCTAATCTCTCACTCTCACAGGATTCTGCTTTAATCTCTCTCCTCTTTGTGAATATTGCTTCTACTGTTCCGTTACCATATTCCTTTCCTTCCTCTCCTCGGTAGACTATTCATCCCTACACTCCACTCCTGACCTCTACCATCCTATATTCTTTCCCTCTCGAATTGGTATGCAACACTTCTTCTATCACATTGGCCTCTCCCTGTTCCTAATTTCCGTAGTATACAGCCATGCCCTCCACCCCCGACCTCTGCAACCTTTCCCATCCAATATTCTCCTCCCTCTGACTCCCCTTCCTTGTTTTTTTTTCCACCTTCCCGTTGTGTGTATCTCCCCTTTTTTACCTCCTCCCTTTTCTTCCTCCCTTGGCACTAAATCCCTCCTTCACCCCACGACACCAGCCACAAAACCTTTCACTATACTGTTCGGCACCGTACGTCTTATTTTCGCAGCAGCGGTCTCCTTTCCCTTCAATATTCATCTTCTTGTGTATGGTATATCGTCTTACGCCCCTGACACTTTCCTTTATTACTTTTTTTTTTACATTTTCTTCTTCCTCCTCCTCCTTCTTCTCCTCCTCCTCCTCCTCCATCTCCTATTCATTCTCCTCCATTACCATACAGTATCACTTTGAGCCAAGTGCCAAAGTGTGACCTTAACTGCTTTCCTGACTCGATTACTTTTCCTTTTACGGCGTCGTTAAGGTCATAAAAATCACACACACACACACACACACACACACACACACACACACACACACACACACACACACACACACACACACACACACACACACACACACACATACACAGACACGCACACACGAGACTAACTCCTCAGTTACATTAAAAACTACAATCGCAAAATCATTAAAGAAAACATGATTATTCTTCGAAATGTTATCCTTCGACACATAGCCAACTGCTGTCCATAATTTGTTACACACATGTACCCCCGAACCATTAAAATTATCAATAGTTAAATAGTTAATAACCGGTTATTTGTACCATTCATATATTACATTGTTATCCCTGAAGCGAAAACAGGCAATATACTTTGTAACCAATAGTTGACTGGCCTCTATACATGAATGATTTTTGCACACCATTATCCCTGAGAGTTCAATACCCGTCGTACGCGCGTTCAGCAAAATTAAACACGTTAGTCATGTAAACAATAAATCTCTCTCTCTCTCTCTCTCTCTCTCTCTCTCTCTCTCTCTCTCTCTCTCTCTCTCTCTCTCTCACACACACACACACACACACACACACACACACACACACACACACACACACACACACACATACGCACGCAACCTCCCCTTTTCAAACCATGCAAACTGTTTCACCAACTCTCTCCCTTTGGCAATTCGTAAATTAATGACCAACACGAACCGCATCATTTAGGGCGATGCCACAGTGCCATTGAAACCAAAACAACACCAATATAATATAAACAACAAACAATGAGAGCAACAACAACAATAACAGTGATAGCAAGACCGACAACTAGAGCAACAACAAAAACAATAACAACAACAGCAACAACAACTAAACACTCACGCTAGACACCAACCACAGAAACAAAAATACCCACCCCTATTGCCCCCTCTTCCTCGCCATCGACCTTCACCACTTACAACTAACGGCTGGCGGGGAGGACGGGGAGTGACGAAGTGCAGACATCACCAAAGCTTTCCCCAGTCCCCCGCCCTCCATGCCGTTCCGACCCTAACCTCACTGGCGCACTGCCCAACCTCGCTTCCCTTACTTCCCCTCATCTTCCCCCTCCCTACACGACCTTGATACGCCGCCACTCAGCTGATTCACACTCACTTTTTACCTAACCTGCAAACCGCTATACAGTCCCGTTGGAGCGCCACAGTAGTAGTAGTAGTAGGAGGAGGAGGAGGAGGTGTAATAGCAGTAGAAAGCAGCAGTAGTTTCGGTTTTGAAAGAAGTCCAATTGCACACAAAAAGTAGTTTTAATTCTCTTTAAATTTCTAATGGATAATCGATCAATAGATGATGCTCGTCATTACTGGCAAACATTTTCCCCTGCACGGCACTCTGATGTTGCTGCCAAGAACACCGATGATGCAATCGTTGCTTGTTTTAATGCACTAATTATAAAAATACATGTAAAATTATAATAGTAATAATAATAACTAATATAATAATAATAATATAATAATAACTAATAATAATAATAATAATAATAATAATAATAATAATAATAATAATAATAATAATAATAATAATAATAATAATAATAATAATAATAATAATAATAATAATAATAATAATAATAATAATAATAATAATAATAATAATAATAATAATAATAATAATAATAATAATAATAATAATAATAATAGTAAAAATAATAATAATTATTATTAAATAAAACGCCAAAGAGGTGCACACCAAGCTAAGGAGAAATAAGTACAATACGAAAAAATATCTGACGTAACAAAATAAACGAAACGTCTCACTCACTCTGACAGGCTGCTGATGGGACGCCTTGATGGAGGTGCATGCAAGCAGGCAACCACGAGCGCGCGCGCGCATACACACACACACACACACACACACACACACACACACACACACACACACACACACACACACACACACACACACACACACACACACACACACACACACACACACACACACACACACCTGGGTCGCCACCAACCTGTCGAGAGAGAGAGCAAAGGTGTTAGTCAAGATAACCAATAATAATTTTCTTCCTGCTCTCATCATCACCATCATTACAATCACTGTTCTTGCATATAAAACTTGCCTGTCTGTTTAAATTAGTTCACTCCTTGCAAAAAAAAAAGATAAAATGAATAAAGGAAACAGAAGACATACATACATTAGAAATAATGAGAATAGCAATTCACTGAAATTCAATGATTACAGAAAGTGGTCATGGCTTCGAACTTCTTTTCCTTTTTTTTTTTTTTAATCACGAATGTGTTTTACAGACCTTAGCAGATTAAAAAAAAAGAATAATTGAGTTCATGACCGTCTTAATCGCCTCCACCGGCATCAATCTTTGGGTTTCTCTTGAAGGTGCTATGAACAAACCAAGAAACTGTTCAGATTTTCGTCCAACAGAATCAGCATTACGAGGAACCAAGTATATAATGCACCTGCACACAACTGCGTCACCTCCCTGATGCGCAACAGAGTTTATCGTTGTCATTTGCATGCCACGCATCATTACCACAATCGCCTGCATTCTCCAAGCCGGATAATACCTCAGGGGAAGGTCCCAAAGCTCCACTTTACAAATGGAACAATTAGCAGTGTAACCGGAAACCCCTGACTCACTGAAGGGCAAAGAAAGATACGACACCAAAAATAGTGACAAGGACTAAGAAGGCAGCCAAGATATATCATCAGTCTGATTTTCCCTGAGAACACACCGCTCCCAGCACCACCACGACCACCGCCACCAACGACGAGACAGAAGCGACGACAAGGACAACAATAACCTAGAAAGCATGACTATCGATACCAATAACAACAGCTACAATGTCGGTTGATGGGCCGCCAGCACGAAGGCACATGCAATAGTCATCAGCAATAAAGAAAAATGACAGGGAGAACAAGATTGGTGTGCGTAGTTCCCCAGTAATAAGAAATAACATAGGAAAATCAAGAAGAAAAGTAAACACACCCGCTAGCACACTAAGTCCCCCGCTCCCACTCCCCCCGCCTGGAATGTACAGCAAGGGACACAAAAACAAACACACTCGACATGATGAGTAACAAGACACAAAGACAGCCGAATAACAGATTGATATTCTCTTTGAGAAAACCAGAATGAGAGTATTTATGAACAGTACAAAAGACAAATAAACAACAACAGCAATAACAACAATAATGATAATAATAATAATAATAATAATAATGATAATAATAATAATAATAATAATAATAATAATAATAATAATAATAATAATAATAATAATAATAATAATAATAATAATAATAATAATAATAATAATAATAATAATAATAATAATAATATTAATAATAATAATAATAAAAATAATAATAATAATAATAACAACGATGCCTAACATGACATCATTAATGCTCCCCATATTGGTTCCGCTCTGTCCATAACGAGAGCACTTTATTTTTATATTGAATTTCACTCCCGGTATATTCACCTCCCCAAATCTCACACACACACACACACACACACACACACACACACACACACACACACACGTGCCCCATTACTTCCCAGTGAAGGACGCCTGGCCACCAACAGCGTACTACAACATCGATAAAGAACTGATCATTTTTATTTCTGGGCACAATGAGGCGCTGGTACATCGAACTTAATGAGACAAAAACGGGCCCCAGCTGGTCGAGGGGGCGTGTCTTCTCTCCACAACCTTCCTCTTCCTTCTCCTTCCTCTTGACACATCTTCAGCAACTCCATACACCCAAGGCCCTTTCTGTCTCCCAACCCTTCCCTCTCTCTCTTCCTTTTTCTTTATATCTTTTCCACTCTTCCTCTTGTTCCTCTCCTTTTCATCGATCTTTAACTCGAGTCCCACTTCTCCCGTTCCCCGCTTTCCTGTTTATTCGGGTCTTCCTTCTCTATGTTTGTCCTGAGTTGTCTTCACCCCTTCCTCTCTCATCATTGTACCTGCTCTTGGTCTCTTTCCTCTTTCCGTTCCGTTCCTTTCTCCTGCGCTCTCATCATCTTCACATTCCGTTGGCCTTTGTCCCCTGTACCTCGAAGGAGGGGGTGGCCGGGGTGGTGCAGAGGCTGCGCCCGCCCGCGGGATCAGGCCAGGGGTTAACCTTCGGAGGGCTCTGCGTGTGGGCTCCTGGAACGTCCGCTTCTTTCCCGTGAATGCTGGAGTGAGGCAGGACTGTGTCCTTGCCCCATCGCTTTTCAACACTTGTATGGACTGGGTACTGGGCAGAGTTGTGGACCAGAATCATTGCGGAGCATCCATTGGCAATACCAGGGTCACTGACCTTGTTTTTGCCCATGATGCAGTAATCCTGGCGGAGTCGCTGGAGGTTTTCGTGATGGCTCTCGAGGCACTGCACGAGGAGGCGAAAACCTTGGGACTTCAGGTATCCTGGGCCAAGACCAAGGTACAGGTGTTTGGAGGCTTGCTAGATGAAACAGTACAGTCTGTTCATGCATGTGGCGAGGACGTTGAGATCTCAGAAAGTTTCACGTATCTTGGTAGCGTAGTTCATAACAACGGTGAGTCTCGCCAGGAAGTCTTACGGCGGATTGGCCTGGCCCACGGTGTTATGGACTCGCTCAACACGAGTATATGGCGTTGTCGATACTTGTACAGAAGGACAAAGATCCGGATCTTCAAGTCCTTTGTGCTCCCTGTCTTACTCTATGGTTGTGAGACATGGACACTAAATGGGGACTAAATGGGCGCTGCTGTTGCTCTCTCTCTCTCTCTCTCTCTCTCTCTCTCTCTCTCTCTCTCTCTCTCTCTCTCTCTCTCTCTCTCTCTCTCTCTCTCTCTCTCTCTCTCTCTCTCTCTCTCTCTCTCTCTCTCTCTCTCTCTCTCTCTCAACCCCTCCGTTCATTTCTCTGCTGCCGAACCTTTTCCCATAAATTGGTCTAATTATATTGTATAATTCCATCCCAGAAGATAATTACAATTTTGAAAGTTCTGAACTTGTCCAATCAAGAGACCATATAACTCGTTTAACAATAATCAATAACCCACTCATTATATTATCTATCTATCGACCTATCTATCAATCTATATATCGCTTTATTCTCAGTCATCCAATCAATCATCTGTGCACTGTTATTCTAATATAATAGGCGCACCTAACATCACCATAGCCGATCCAGGATTCAGTACGTTTCCTAACTTATAGGCGGTAATGTTATTTTTTTTTTTTTTTTTTTTTTACAGCAAAGGAGACAGCTCAAGGGCACAAAAAAGTAAACATTAATAAAAAAAAGCCCGCTACTCGCTGCTCCTAAAAAGAATCCAAAGAGGTGGCCGAAAGATAGGTCAGTTTCGGGAGGAGAGGTGTCCTGATAACTGTATTTCATAAAAAAAAAATAATTATAACCAAAAACTAACTAAAATCATGAGTATTCTTTTTTCTCGAGCAGAACATTGAATAAACAACAAAACAGTAGTATGAAAATACGTTCATATTTTATACGGCAACTGGGGCCCGAGGCAGCGGCCCACGCCATTATTTTTTACTGCGCAAAGCAGGTGATGTTACTTAATGTGACTTCGTGAGCTTTCCTATTTATGTATTTGTGTATATTTCATGGAGGCATAACTTACATTACTACTTTCAATTATACTAGTGACACGAATTTGTGACTGTTTATCACAATAGAATTTCACTCACTTATGTGAATCAGACACCATAGAAATATAACCAGTGTGTGTATGAATGAATACAAAGATAAGCACATACATTGATTTAACTCTAGGATGTCTCGTGGATCATTTATAAATAAATAAAAAAAAATCAGGATAGGTTAATCTTTAGCCCGCTACCGTCACTCGAGGCACAAAAACAGTCCCTCCACCAAGTTTGTACCCTACATTTGGTGATGTTAGGTGCGCCTATTAGCTGTACGACTTGTGTTGAGTCCAAATCGACCAATAGGAGTCACGAACATGCTTTACGGGAATTGATGTGCCACACGCGAATAGATGCAACCAAAAGCTGTAAAATAAACGGAAACAGAAAACAAGAAAACAGACAATTACAGCTCTGCAAAACACGCGCTATATAAGTTTCTTGAACAAACTGCTTTATTATTATTTTGGAGGATGTTACTTTGCTCTCATGATCCAAATAATTGCAAACGCCATCAGTAGTCGATAGATTACTTATTCCTTACTCTGGCAATGAAAATTAAGAAAGGCATGTTAAAAAAGAAAGCACAGGAAAAAAAAAGCTATTATTATATGCAGAGTGAAAGCCCGCTGCCCAGAGTGACCTAAAAGTGGCCAGATACAGAAAACGATGGGCTAAAAGGGGTGACTATCATAACACGGTGATGAAAGTGAAAAAAAAAATCACTCACCTCATAACACATAATCGTAAGAACATACAGGGTATTTTTTATGTTCTTCTCTAGTTAATGAGGACTGAAGCAGCAAAATAAGTTACAAAATCAAATATAAAAGACAATGAATCCCAGTGAGAGAAAAACACGAAAAAGCGTAAAAAGAAAGGAAAATGAAAATGAAAAAAATAAAAAGAAATTCAAAAAAGATACAGAAAAATTCTAGTTCCTCAAAAGCTGAGCCGACACATAATAAAAAAATCAGAATCTACAGTGTCGGAGGCCGAGGATGTGTGGGGTGCCTTGCCCTTTGGTGCCCCGGCAACCCAGGAGCCACACCCACGCCCCACGTCAGGTTACCAACTCCTGTTCCTTTCTTTTACGTCCCAGCTCCGGTCTGTGCCTTTATTTTTTTCGACTTTTTCAATTAGTTTTCTCTGTTGTCTATCTAGCTCTACCTTTTCCTCTTATTTTTCTTCTCTCTCTCTCTCTCTCTCTCTCTCTCTCTCTCTCTCTCTCTCTCTCTCTCTCTCTCTCTCTCTCTCTCTCTCTCTCTCTCTCTCTCTCTCTCTCTCTCTCTCTCTCTCTCTCTCTCTCTCTCTCTCTGACCTTTGACTCTCTCTCTTTCTATATTTCTCTATATCTCTTTAATCGTACACCAGAGTCATTCGTTAAAGCAGATAAATGACCTTGATGATGGAGTTCACTAAGTTTATACAAAATTCGAGAATAGCACATTATTGACAAACATATATTAGTAATTAGTGAAATCCTAACCTGGTGTGCATGGACGTTCGTGTTGAGATGATGGAGTCTCAAAAAGTAAAAGAAATAAAAGTGTGTCAATATGAAGAAAAAGGTGGTAAAGGAGAGACAAAAGGAGAATGAGAAGCAGGAGGACCAGAAAGAGGAGGAGGAGAAAGAGATACGCAAGGAGGAGAAAGAGTAACATGGAAAAAAAGGAAAATATTGGGGGAAAAAAGTGTTAATTAGAAAGACAAATAAAAAGGTGATGAAATGATGAATATAATGAGAAGAAACAAAAATCGAATAGGCATAAAACTGGAAATTAATGGGACAATGAACACGTCATCAAGGGTTGAAGATGAAAGGAGAACAATAAAAGAGAATGAAGATGCACGAAAAGAACGATAATGAATGCAAATTAAGGAAAATTGGCCCTTCAAAAACACAAAGAGGGGAAAAAGGAGCCTATCAAGAATAATGAGAAAAAATTATGATTCCTTTAATGAATCTTTAGAGAGGAGCCCCTCTTTGCCAATACTACAGAGAAACCAGGTCAACGTAGTAAGAACACATCAGACATCGGTGAGGAAGAGAAGAAGGAGTAAGCAGGAAGAGTAGGAGGAAAGAGATGATCGGTGAGGAGGAGAAGGAGTAAGCAGGAAGAGTAGGAGGAAAGAGATGATCGGTGAGGAGGAGAAGGAGTAAGCAGGAAGAGTAGGAGGAAAGAGATGATGGGTGAGGAGGAGAAGGAGTAAGCAGGAAGAGAAGGAGGAAACAGATGACCGGTGAGGAGGAGAGGAAGTAAGGAGGAAAAGTAGGAGGAAAGAGATGACCGGTGAGGAGGAGAAGGAGGAGTAAGCAGGAAGAGTAGGAGGAAAGAGATGAGAAAGGAAAGGAGGAAAAACAACACCAAAAAGTTGCAGTATGGAATAGAAGAAAAAAAAACAAGCAGTAGGAAAACAATCTATTATTCCACTGAGGGTAAAATGATAAACACACTCCACTGAAACGCTAACATGATTTGCTGTAATGTGAAAAACAGAGGCACAAATATTATTGAGAGAGAGAGAGAGAGAGAGAGAGAGAGAGAGAGAGAGAGAGAGAGAGAGAGAGACGAGTTGAAAATGGAAAGTGAAGCAAGAGCCGCCCATAAAATTACAATGCGAATTTTACACCTCCGAGACCCTTCCCTCGACTGCGTTTGTCCTCCACATTACCATTTATATGACGGAGTGACGGTGACTGCCGCCTCCACCCATCGATCTCAGCCTCATCTTTGCACGCCGGAGGGGGGAGGGGGAGGGAGGCGGGGGGGAGAGAGAGAGAGAGAGAGAGAGAGAGAGAGAGAGAGAGAGAGAGAGAGAGAGAGAGAGAGAGAGAGAGAGAGAGAGACGAATAAAGACGAAGACGAGAGGAAGTGGGAGAAAATTATGAGGTTTTAGCAGAAGAGTAGACCATTCATAGTCTCTCTCTCTCTCTCTCTCTCTCTCTCTCTCTCTCTCTCTCTCGTGCCAAGCTGTTGTAATTCCCATCCATAATTTTTGTTGCAATCATCGTATTTGTAGTGTTTGTAACTTATCAACGTGTGTGTGTGTGTGTGTGTTCCAGTGTATCTGAATGTATCGACTGTGTCCCAAGAATCACCAAGGTGCTACTTCTCCTTTCCGCAGATGTGACCTTCAGCTGCCCTCAGGCCGTGTTCCGAAATGTGATGACGTGTCTGTGCTGCCCCCACGAGCCTTCTATCCCGTCCCATGGTGTGTGTGTGTGTGTGTGTGTGTGTGTGTGTGTGTGTGTGTGTTGCACGTATAAGACGAAGTACACCGGTTTATGTATATTGCAATTTGAGATCATGTAACACATAAACCAGTGACTTTAGTAGAGATAGCAAATCGTGTTGTGCGTTTTCTGACTCTCCTGTGACCCGTATGTGCAGGTGGGAATGGAGGCGCTATGTCACCGAGGATGCGGCGCTGAGTGATGACCTGCTGAATGACCGGCACGTCTTGGTCCTGCACGTGTGGAACCTTCACACGCAAAGCTACCCGGTGCGCCTTGACTCCCAGCAGCCCTACGCCCGCGCCGCCCTAGCCTCCTGTCCCACCACGGCTGCCCACGCTGGAGCCATCATGTGAGGTACGGTGATTCAAGTGGTGCGCTGCCGTGCCTGCTTGCGTGTGTGTGTGTGTGTGTGTGTGTGTGTGTTGGAAATTACGGATGGCGATATCAGTTATGATAACGATGATGATGTTCATAGTCATCCTAATTATTTCACTATACATATGATATGTATAGTAATATTAAAAAAAACCCATCAATATTGATAATCATCGTGCAGGGTTGGTTGTCTTGATGTGTCTCGGTAGTCGGTAGAGTGTTGCACTAATGGGCAGTGGAGCGCCATCCTGCAGCCGGCGGGAGTCTGTGTCGTTGGGGGACTTGCTTTGCATCACAAATCGCTTCATTGCTTACTATGCAACGCGAAACTATTTGGCCTTAAGATTATCTTGGGTGGGCTCCGCGACCGCCTCTTTGGCAGGATGAACTTTGCTTTGCTGCCCAAAATATGTAAAGAAACAAAAACAAAAGAGCCGCATGGGAAGAATGACTCAATTGATGATCCCCCCTAACGAGTGGCTCCCTCGGTCGCTGGGCAGAGGGTTTCGTGTTTTTACTATGAATCAGATCGTAGCAGTTCAGACCGAGGTTTTAGCCGTCGTCACTCCGTTAGCAACTGTGACCTGGCAGTTGTTCAAGGGCAAGCTAAAAGCAGCCTGGTAATTAGATGCTTGAACCTTAAAATAACAGGGGCCGTTAAGAATCAAACTGTGTAGGACACTAAGTTGTTTGTGACGGATGGGAGTGGTTCTGAGAAAACTCTCAGATTATAGACGGTTGGAGTTCACCATTAAGTAATTACATGCGTGAAAGTGTAATGTTTAGCGTTGCATATGCTTCATTTTCATTAATTTCCTGTGTTTCTGCAGGAAGAATTATTAAGCCACGCCGAGGGCAACACTTCCACAAGGGCGGGCGCTATGAAGCATCACCACGCGGACTCCCTCCTTACTCCGCTGCGCTAGAACCGAGTGCCACCTGAAATATCTACCCCCGCCCAGACCGGCAAACAATGCCTCAGCAAAAGGCCTTACCAAGAGATATCCAACCCCATCACGCCTTCCTACGGAGTAACAAAGACCATCTGATAGCCGATAAGTTACTATGTGAGAGGGCTCCCGTGGTCCAGTGCCTTGCATGCCGGCGAGATGCTGGAGCGTATAGGTTCCAGTCCTAACCGGTGCCATTGGGAGTGGAAAGGTTGGGCTCTTTCCGTCACCCCAGCCCCGTTGTTGGGCCTCCACTTGAAGGATTGGGCATCTCTCTACCCGCCGTCTGGGTGGTTGCGCGGCATGCACCGCCTTCCTCCCTTGGGGTACATTTCCCGAACGAAATACCAAAAAAAAAAGTTACTGTGTGCTTGTGCTGAATACTTGATACTCTGACACACATACACACACACACACAGGGGTTGTGTCTATCACCCCGTGTGTGTGTGTGTGTGTGTGTGTGTGTGTGTGTGTGTGTGTGTGTGTGTGTGAGAGAGAGAGAGAGAGAGAGAGAGAGAGAGAGAGAGAGAGAGAGAGAGTGCAGTGGTTAGCACGTTCGGGAGTGAACAGAGACAACTTGGGTTCAATTCCCTGGCGGAGTATAGGACTAGATTCCAGAAGGATGGGCAGTCTCCTTACTCATGTTCCCCTGTTCACCCCAAAATGAATGAGTGGCGGCGTCAGTCTAGTTGCGAATAATCCAAGGGCACATGAGCCATTAGCTCAGTCCAGGAATATATAAATTGATGAATTACAAGTTGGTTAATTCCACACACACACACACACACACACACACACACACACACACATGCACAAACACGCAAGCTGGTAACAGAAGTCAAGGGGCTGGTGAAGCAGAGCATGGGGCGCCACACAAACACTCGTCATGGCACTCAAGGATGCTGCGCGACGTGTTTAGTTGCTTGAACTGTTTGGCCCGAATACTTTGATATGGAAATAGACTAGAACGAGATGAACAAAATATATAGTTTTCGAAATATGTAATTGATTTTCACTAAACAAACACCACTACAACTATTACCACTAATAATAATAATAATAATAATAATAATAATAATAATAATAATAATAATAATAATAATAATAATGATAATAATGATAATAGTAATAATAATGATAATAATAATAATAATAATAATAATAATAATAATAATAATAATAATAATAATAATAATAATAATAATAATAATAATAATAATAATCATTAGAAGGCAGCACAACTTACAACAACTACAAAGGAAACTAACGACAACAATGACACTTTAATTCAGCCACCGTTATCATCATCAGAAGCAACAAAAACATGACAGGAGGCGCTAAATATTCAGAGGAGAAGTTCATATACGACTCATTTGATAAATCACTGATGTTAAAAAAAAAATTCTCTCTCTCTCTCTCTCTCTCTCTCTCTCTCTCTCTCTCTCTCTCTCTCTCTCAAAAGTAAGCAAAAATTAATTAGAGGCCACTTGCCAGTCTTCCATCAGGGACAGACCGCAACCCCACTTTGCCAGTCATCCTGAGGCCGCGGCTCTCAGTCCGTCAGTCAGCGTCGTCCCTAGGAAGCTTTACGTAACCCAAACACGTGTTGAGGCGGCAGTCTTCAAGGAGCCAGGCAGCATCCACACCTCACTCCCACGCGGCACTAAAACGACTAAAGCGCACACACGCAAGCACGCCCACTTACACAGACAGCCTCGCGTGCATCATGATAGCCTGACACACTTATGCACTTGGGAACACAGCCTACGCCCTGACACAACATGAGGCATCACAGCAGTCGGCTTGTCGAGTAGGTTGACCACCAATAGCATTCATTACCTCTGCTATGTTATCAGTACCACAGCATCAATAGCAGTGTGGCAGCGATACCGCCACCACCACCACCACTGTCGTCAACACAGCCGCACGCACCACCTATGTCCACCACCACAGAGAGCGCCGCTTCCAACAAACACGTCAGGGTCACCACTGCAACACCATCCCCGCCACGGCCACCATACCACTGCCTACCATCACAGCCGCAGCGCTAGGACACTTGCACCCCTGAGATAGTGGAATGAGAGAGAGAGAGAGAGAGAGAGAGAGAGAGAGAGAGAGAGAGAGAGAGAGAGAGAGAACCCGTTTTACAATGATGTTACCCACTTATGGTCAATTGAATTCGCACTTTGTTACCTTCCTCCCCGCCCTCGCGCTCCTTCCGGCTCTCCCATAGTTCACCATGTCTTCCCCTTGCCAACTCGACCATTACATAATCCTCCTACGCTTTTTTCCCTCCTTCCCTCGGTTCCTCTCGGTTCCCACGTGGACAGAGCAGAGAATGATGCGGCATTAGTCTCGTATCTAGGAAGAGCCGAGAGCTGCGGGAAGGGCTGATGAAAGGACGGGAAGGGAGTGAGTTAAGGGACGGTCATGGTTAGGTTTGCAGGTGATATCATTAACGATGATGGACACGCTTTTAACTGTTCCATTACAGACCCAATTTATGAAGTACTTTGATCTTCGTTGAATTTTCCTCTTTATCTTTTCTTTATTGTTTTCATGCCTTGGTTTACCCTGTTCTCAATTTAACGACTCAACCTTTAACATTTTCCTCCTATATATATGTTTGTGTCCAGTTTCAATTTGTGCTAGTACGCAACGTGAAGCAAGAATCGTAAATAAACTCGTATTTCCAGAAGCAATAAGATTTTGACACGAGTTTCAACAGTGATTGTGAAAACATTTAATTTCAGGTTTTTATTAAAATTTCGGAGAAAACACCTAGCGGCAAGTACGTGCGTGCTTGAGTGTGTGCGTGTGTGAGTGGGTGTGTGGGTGTTGGTGGGTGTGGGTGAGAGAGAGAGAGAGAGAGAGAGAGAGAGAGAGAGAGAGAGAGAGAGAGAGAGAGAGAGAGAGAGAGAGAGAGAGACACGCACACAGGCACACACTTCAATATAGCCATCAATAATTGCAGTACCAAAGAATCAAATCAGCATTACGGAAATCATAAATCCTACAGAGGAATCAAACTTGAAAATGGAGATGAAAAAATAAAGCGGCGCGTGAGGGAGGAGGCTCGGGCTAGATTTTGGGCATAAGTAAACTGAAACTACTATTGCTCTTCTCCCTCTTTGCGTCCCCTCGTACATTATCTAAATACTTACCACTTCACTCTCTCCCCTACTTTCAAACACACACACACACACACACACACACACACACACACACACACAAGCAAAAAGGCGCGGCTTCCCTCTATACCCAACTTTTGTCTTTCATATGACGTGTCCCTTTTCCCTTCTCGCCCCACAATATATCCTATTACAGCTTCCCTCTTCATCGAATAATAGTTAACACCCTGCCACAGCTCCCCTCGTCCCTCTTCCTGCAACCGCCACACTCCTGCCTCCCTCGACCCTCATCTGTACCCACCAAATTCTATATTCCCTGCATCCCTTTCCTTGCGCCGTCCGATGCTTGGGTTCTCCTCGACTCTTTCTTTCTCTGTGACCTCTCAAAAGCCCATCGGAATCTATACTTTTGAATACCCAAGCGATATATTAATCTACTCATCAACCGATACCCTGAGGAACTAAAGTGGGAAAGTTGGAATAGATATGGCTGCATAGATACTCCTTGTTTCTGCTAGGCTTTTGGTTACTGGGTGAAAAAGAGGAAATAAAAGAACACATGCCGAGGGGAAAAATATGTTGTGTTTGACGGGAAAAAGGTCGACTGGACCTACCGTCCATTCAACACTACCCTACCGAGTTGAATCACGACTGCCTGGGTTAACTTGTGAGGGAGGGAGAGGCGATGGTGAATGGAGAAGGGAGAGTTGGAGGCTGGGTAGTGGAAGTTAGATATATGTAGAGGAACTGGAGGAGCACGAGGAGGAGTGAAAGGAGGAGGAGGATCAGAGCCGACAAAGGGTCTTCTTGAGGTGGTTCCAAGCTACTATCGTGGGAATACCCGACAAAGGCCACGTGTGGATCCTGAGGGCAGAAGAAAGGAGGAGCTGAGGCTTTGAGGACCAAAGGAGGTGATGAGGATGTTAATAATGGTGATGAAGATGTGATGGTGAAGATTATTAGATTAGGTATATCATTATTACTATTTTATTATTATTATTATTAGTAGTAGTATTACTATTACTGATAATAAAAATAATAATAATAATAATAATAATAATAATAATAATAATAATAATAATAATAATAATAATAATAATAATAATAATAATTAAATAAATAAATAAAAAATATTGACATCACCATAACTTTTTCATTATTATTACAATAATCGTTTTAACTCTCATTTTTATTATTATCATTGTTATTTTCATTATTATTATTATTATTATTATTATTATTATTATTATTATTATTATTATTATTATTATTATTATTATTATTATTATTATTATTATTATTATTATTATTATTATTATTATTATTATTATTATTATTATCATTATTATTATTGAAATGCTAACATTGTTACAGGCTTGTTCTAGAGAACTGAAATTTGGAATCTCTCTCTCTCTCTCTCTTTCTCTCTCTCTCTCTCTCTCTCTCTCTCTCTCTCTCTCCTCTCCTCTCCTCTCCTCTCCTCTCCTCTCCTCTCCTTTCTCTCCTTTCCTCCTTTCCTCCTTTCCTCCTTTCCTCCTTTCCTCTCCTTTCCTCACCTTTCCTCACCTTTCCTCTCCTCTCCTCTCCTCTCCTCTCCTCTCTTCTCTTCTCTTCTCTTCTCTTCTTTCCTCTCCTCTCCTCTCCTCTCCTCTCCTCTCCTCTCTCTCTCTCTCTCTCTCTCTCTCTCTCTCTCTCTCTCTCTCTCTCTCTCTCTCTCTCTCTCTCTCTCTCCAACGTAATTAATTAACTGCTACGTTAAGGTGGACTGGCCTGTACAACTGTTCATTCCACCGTCCGTATTTCAACAGACGAAGAGGACGAAGAGGCTTTCCAAGTAAAGCGTTAATGTGCGCGTAACAGACTACTACTATTCAGGATTTAGTACAAATAAAAACGACCAGCACCGAGTATAAGCGTGAAACATGAGAAAATAGTGCCACGGAGAAGGTTTAGTGCTGTGTTGATGGTGGTGAGTCCCTGCGGCAGAGCTTATCAGGTTTAGTTGCACCCCGAGGTGGTCCCCTTTTAACATAAATCCTATGATCCTTCAGGTTTATGGGTACTTCTCAGGCCCCTTGCAGGTAATAGCAGGCTGAAGACGAGTCCACCTGTTCCGAACTCACGGTAGACATCGTTGTAAACACAGAAAGCTTCCCAAATGATGGTAGGCGGGGCTAACACTCATTTACCATCAAGTCAACTTCTAAACTAAATTAATATTAACCACAAATTATTGCCGCTATCGATTCACAATGACAAACAATGCCCGAAGAAGAAAAATCATAAGTGCATCAACCATCACACCTTTCACTGAACGATTCTGAAAGATTGCCAAACACAGGATAAAACTATAGCATCCATATTTCTTCGATAATAATGAAGTAAACAGGTGTGTGTATGTATGTTTGTGTCGACGAAGAGATTAATGCAAACTCGTGAACTTGTGATTTATGTAACATAACAGAGAGAGAGAGAGAGAGAGAGAGAGAGAGAGAGAGAGAGAGAGAGAGAGAGTGTAGGAGGGGTTATATTACGTACTCTCTCTCTCTCTCTCTCTCTCTCTCTCTCTCACTGCAAACAAAACGTATGGCTTCCGAATTTCTTTATAGTATTAGAGTTTCTGGAATAAAATTACAGAGGAAAACAACAGCAGCAGAGAGCGAACACCAAAGATAAAATGTTTATTTCATTACGGTCACCATGGAGACGAAGCAGACAACATTTATTTCTTTCCTGACTAAATAATCGCTTTTGTGCATGTGATACGGCATAGACTTCACATATATTTGGAGAAATCATTGAATATACTACTGACTCTCTCTTTGAGCAGTGAAGTACAATACCTCCTATTCTGAAGACCATGGCCAGACAGCTGAAGAGTGAAAAACAAATTTGAGACATGTTCACTTAACGTGCCTGCCAACTATAATTTGTCCTCAAGCACCTGTCCCTCCCTCACCTTCTACAGTACAGCTTATATATATATATATATATATATATATATATATATATATATATATATATATATATATATATATATATATATATATATATATGTTTGCTTGACTCCTCTGGTCGAACTGAGCTCATCAAACGGTAAATGACTTGAAGTACAACTTTGGTCACACTACTTCGTTCTTACAAGAGTATAACTTCACCCCATCATTCATTTTCTTGGGATGATTGCTAAAAAAAAAAGTTAGACAAGATAAAATAGAGAAAGTTTGAGGATGGAAAGGAAAGCCACAGCGAGGCTATAGAGTATGCACCCAACTTAACCAATACCTACTTCAAGGCTAACGCATCTATTAGAATTGGTTGAATCAATCAGTAGACCAATCAGAGTATACTTAATGAAATACGGTTTCTTTTGATAAAATAGCAATTTGATCAAATGGCAATGAGGAAGGCAAAAAATAAATAATACGTATATCACATTTGGAATGACACGTCTACGCTCATATTTATCCCTGTTCTAGCCCATTCAAATAATGCAAAATACGTATACAGAACACGGAGACGTAATTTCTGGGGCGGCTAGCCCCCTAATGTTTTCTATGTCGGCCTTAGAATGCCCTAAATGTGCTTATTTTCCCCCAAAAAATCCCCCACCTGGGCATGCTAGCTTCGCTCGCCACCCTCCCCCATGATGCCCCCAAAAAAACAAATCTGCCCAAATTACGGACCTGTAACAACTACATATTACACTTCATACCAATAGCACACACACACACACACACACACACACACACCGCCCCGTCGTGCAACTGGTTACTGCGCCGTGCTGCCAGGATTCACGGCCCGACAGGGCGGCGGTTCGAGCCCGCTCAGGCCGGATTATTTTCGTTGACTAGGAGTGGTTACTGTCCCTCCTTGAGCATGGGGGATGGGGTGTGTGGTGTGTGAGGTCCTGGCAATACCCATAGATCGACGATAAAGAGCACTGGCTCATGTCGGGAGGGTAACTGCTGGCGATTACGAGTCAAACACGTGATCAAGCCGTGGTGAATTACACACACACCGACGGCTACTATGAGAGGGTTTAGAGCTGACCTGAATGAGAACAAAGACCATTCATAAGTACCATTAGGTCAGAGAGAGAAACTCGGCCCTTCCCAGCAGCCTTAGGCACACTCGAGAGAGCCACACCTATCTATCACGCTGAGTACCGTTCATCCATCACTGCCTAACACGCCTCTTGAAGCAAATCACCGGCTCGCCCACGGAGTGTTTGGACAGCGGGACGCTAACGGTAGAAGTCAATAGGCCTTCCTCAGGTGAGAGATAGAAAAAGAAGATATAGCCTAATTTCTTCTTAAGTGGCTTTAATCTTTACATGAAAAGTCTTCAGTCTTCAGGGATATTCGGTTTTACTGTGCTATATATTCACACTACAGTAAGTATTATATATAGATACTACTAGGAAATTAGGATGCATCTCTAGGGCAGTCAGGGATTAACCATTTTCTTTATTCCACGCCGAGTCAGTGTTCTATAACGAAGCTTTGGGGGAACTATGTCTAACAGCAGTAGTCATCAGTCTGGCACTCATTCCTTGAAGTTACATTGTCACACACACACACACACACACACACACACACACACACACACACATGGGCAGTTTCCTTTCATCCGTGCCCGCTGTCCCAGGTGAGTGTGGGTGTGATGTGAGGTTCAAACCGTACCCAAAGATCCGTAAATATGTAACTCCATGCTAAAAACGAGGAGGGTAGTCTGGCGATCCCGAGTCCAGCACGTGACCATACCATGGTGAGTAAATGACACCAATACGTAAGTTCCCAAAGACATGGGGGCGTAATCCCCTCTAAATTGCAGTCTGTGTGACTCTTCAGCAAACCACGACTCCCGGCCTCCCTTGCATGCGGCTGTTAGTGTCAGGCAAAGTATATTGTGCCGGTAGCTGACAGTCATCTTGTGCCTCAGAGCCGTCAACTTTGAGCAAGCTATGATGATTGCAAGTAGAGAGAGAGAGAGAGAGAGAGAGAGAGAGAGAGAGAGAGAATGTAAGCTATATAAGTTTTCCTTCGTATTTATTGAAAGAAAACAATTTACCACCAACACAGAAAATGTAATTTCAGGCTAGACAGTTAAATATTACATAAAATCACAACAACTTAATACACTGATAAAGTATAACCGTAATAGAGCCATCACTTCCACCCATCCCTTCCTCTACCCTCACGTCAGCCCCTCCTCCCACCAACGCCTCTCACGGCCACGCTTCACACCCGCCCTCGCCCTGATAGCATCGCTGCCAGCCCGACGCCACCCCTCCAGAGTGAGTGGCAGCAGTACTTCCCGACGCCTACTATGGGGCACCGACCTTCATCTCACAGGGCTGCGCGAAGGAGGGGCGAGGTTGGGGGTGGACAAGAATGAAGGGTAAGGTAGGGTTGGGATGGGGTGGGACGGGACGTATGCTGGCGTCGGGTGGTGAGGAGGGCGGAGGAATATGTTTATGGTGCGGGAACGAATGCAAAACGCAAGCAAAACAAGGCACCTATCCTAGTTTAATTTTTGCCATTCTCTCTCTCTCTCTCTCTCTCTCTCTCTCTCTCTCTCTCTCTCTCTCTCTCTCTCTCTATCAACACCTCTGATCTGTTTAATGTATAGAGAGTCGGGAATATAAGGTGCTTCGAGGATGTCTGGGCACCAGCTCGGGCTACAGTAGTCCCAAAAGTCACGCGGAAAGTCTGCACTGTGTCACACACAGCGTTACGCGCCACCTTCAAGGTGACTATCAACTTTTTAGGTTTCTTTACATATTTACCATCAAGCATGCTGTTAAGAATACCAGCAGTATTTACATTAATAAACCGTATTTCTACCGCCAAAACAGTTACCGTCTTAACTTTCGCGAAGGTAGCAAACACACCAACTCTAACAACTTCTAACAACTCTAATAACACGCAATGAAACCGACTTAAATATAGAACACATCAACGTAGCTAGAAAACTGAAGTATTGCTGTGCACTTTCTTTGTCGAGTTAAGGAGTGTCCTCGTCTTCCAATGGAATCACCTCCGCCGGCCTTGAGACGGCCCCGCGGAGTGACAGGCCATAACACAAGTGACGAGAGCCAACCCGCTTACAAACACACGGCTAAGGCGCGAGACACGGCACTGACAGTTGAGGTGAGGCAAATCACCTGCTACTCGAGGGCAACATCTGGTCGGATGCTTTGATAATCCCGGCTCTAAAAGTATTAAGAATAAATATTTTTACACCCTTTAGCAAGGGTTATGACAAGCAAATGTTTCTTCGTCACTGCAAGTAAAACCATAAAATACTAGAGTGACGAATAAGGCAGTTAAGCAAGTAACCTACCCCCTGTTCCTCTTATTCGTAAAATAAAGCTTCCGTTACGGCCTCCGATATGAGCCCATAACACACGTCACTCCCTCGGAGAGTGTTTACAACGCGGCGCTGCCTTGACGCCGGGCAGGTGTGCTGCCTCTCGCATAAACCGACGTGCTGGATTGGAAACACACCTCTAAGACAGAGAAATATGTCAGGATGGGTATGTAGAAGTGTGAACACGTTAATTTTATTAGATAAAAAAAGTCTCTACTTAATCTGAAGATATTGTGGGGATCAATAAAAAAATATAAATTGTAACACACACACACACACACACACACACACACACACACACACACACACACACACACATACACCTGTATAGAGGATTGAAGTCAAAACAGAAATTGTAAAGTTAGGAACGGAGTCGTCTTGATATTCCCTGAAGACATGTCTAAATCGTAGGGTAGAAGAATTGCCGAGGAGGGAAGGTTGTCACCAATGAGAGGTAGGAACGACTGAATATACAGGTAAACTCGTGCATCATTTGATTAGACAGTCAAGGAGTAAGCGTTGCCATGCAGACTGTTTACCATTCATATACATTGGAATCACATTGTCAGACGTCAAGCGATGCGTGGCTAACACTGCATAAGCAAACTCCAAGACCCTGGCCCCAATGAGTGCCCTGCGCCAATACTCCTCAACGAGCGCGTGTGTGTTTCAGGCTAGAAGAATCTTTTCCTGCTGGACTGATCTTAAGTGATGCACCAGATTGTTGACAATTTTGGAAGGAAAATTTAGGCTCTAGGTTGAGCAAAGTAACTCCACAGTTGGTGTTATTAAGATGGGGGTAAACTTTTGTGGAAAAATATTTAGGCTGCGTGATTAGACGGAAAGTATATTTTTTGGTAATACCGCTCGCCAGAAGTTCGAGGAAGAAAAGTCGACCATAGTCTTTTGTATCCAGAGAAAAAAATATCTGAAGGACCTGTCGAAAGGTTCGTGTGTTGGGGACGTTGAAAAGAGACTGCTGTATTATTAGGCTGAGCGGTGATCTGAAGAGGTGCCCTTAATGCATACAGTGAGGCGCAGACGGGTGGTAGTGGAGCTACAATAGCAGCCATAGGAAATGTTGCTGACAGACATTTTAGAGCAACTGTGAACGCCTGTTACGACAGCGATATGGTTAAAGTGACCACAGAGCAAACGAAAAATGGAGGAGCAGGGAAAGGAATGAAAAATATGGAAAAAATAAATCTTGAAAGTTGCACCAGATTTTTTTTATAGTTTGCACTTAATAAAAGCTGATGACAAAACTCTCACTAAAGAGCTGTTTATAATTTTGGCCTTTCCTTCGGAAAACTAGAAAAGAAAATACATATTGATATCGGGAATGAGGCGCCGAGTCGTCAGGGAGTTTTCTGGAATTAAGAACAACCTGCGGAGCGAAATTTTTTACACTTAGTTCATTCTGTCCAAAATTATAACTTTGTACAAAAATATTTTGCCATCACCCACGAAGGTTGTTCTTGAAGTCGTTGATGTGTTCAATGTACGTATGTGAAGAGGTTTCTTTGCCATTTCGTCGAGAAATATCCGTGAACTGTCTTCAGGAATTGTCTTCTTGTGGCCTTTAGAAAACTGTTTATGATTATCGTGTAGAGTGTGTGTGTGTGTGTGTGTGTGTGTGTGTGTGTGTGTGTGTGTGTGTGTGTGTGTGTGTGTGTGTGTGTGTGTGTGTGTGTGTGTGTGTGTGTGTGTAGATATATATAGATAATACATACATATATACATGCATACATACATACATACATACATACAAGTAAATAGATCGATAGGCAGAAATAGATAGAGACAGATTGACACCTAAGAACCTTAAGACTTAAGATTGCATAAACTAAAGGAGATGTGTAATTAATGTTTCTTTCCGCCACTTAGAATCAATCCTGTGAAACCAGAATTAGGTAGCACCAAACCTCGACAGACTGAAGCATGTAACATACAAAACATTAAGAACTCCTTTAGAGTGGCATGAACACACATTTCCGAGATACATCCACGGACTATTAATCTAAATACGTTAAGGGTAAGTGGAAGGTCACTCTCGTCCTTGCCCACTGCCCGCTTCTCCTCCATAGATGTAAACAGCCATTCATCACCGTTGAGAGGGGTCTCCCAAGGGCTTGTCTTATCACCTCTCCTGTTCATCAACTGCGTAACAGGAGCTCCAAGACAAACGGAAGTATCATCTTGAGTAGTTACCAAGCAAACGCATAATATGGTGCAGGCAAGATCAAAAACACAAGTATATAATCACACGTACAGATGCAACAACGCTAATAGTTAAAAGAAAGATAACTGAAAATCTCGAGAAGCGAGCAGAGGCAAGGACGAGTGACCTTCCACTTACCCTAAACGTATTTAGATTAATAGTCCGTGCATGTATCTAGGAAATGTGTGTTCATGCCGCTCTAAAGGAGTGCCTAATGCTTTGTATGTTTCATGCTTCAGTCTGTCGAGGTTTGACGCTTCTTCCTACCCAAGAATGACCGCTGAATAAGCAGATTACGGCATTTCTAAGGTCAGTACTGTTACAGGTTCTCATGACAATGTCTCTACTTCAGCAGTTCATGCGGAATATCACAAGAAAAAGAGTATCCGCAGATTCATTATACTCAAAGACCCTAAAGCATAAGAGTATCGGTATATATATACAGCAATACAAACTCAAGGAGGGTCTACTAAAACAAATAGTCGACAACTGTTACAACTATTACTGCTCAAAATTCATGCTGCACATTCAACCAAGATTTCTTCCTCAACTATTAAGCTGTAGGAAAAAACTAATCGGTCAGTTAGGAATCAGAAAACAAGTCTATAAACAAAAAAATATTTACGTGCATACTGTCTGAACTGTTTCAGTAGCATCTGCCAAACAAGGGTCCACTGTTTTTTGCTTTTACCTGTGTCCTGTGTCTATTGCTTAGACATCTCAAGACGTCACCCCCCGCCCTTTCCTCGAATAATCTCTTTCTTTGTGGTTGCAACAGAACCAGTTGAGTTCAAAACGCCCCCTATGTCGCCATCGGACTGATTTCTGACTTGGAACATGATAGGACGAAGCCAAATTTAAGCGGAATGCAGTTGCATGCTTAAAATGGCACATTTCTTACTACGCCTCGCTCACCCCTAGAGCATGAGACGACGATTCTTGATCGCGAATCTGTTGAAAACTATGTCAACCTCGATGTCTCGCTCGGCATGAACGGAACGGCCATAAGAGCGAGTCCATTCAGGTGCTCTTCGCCCATGGTGTTGTGCAGGTACGTCTTCAGTCTTTTAAAAGGGTGCTGAAGCTCCGTTCCGCCGAAGCGTTGGAAACGGGAAGTGTTGCCAGAATTTTGAGAAGGACGACAATGTTGGGTAAGTGGTTTTCTTTGTCAAAGTCAAGTGCTTCCATCACAGTTGGATGTTCTTTTGAGCGAAACAGCCAGCGATCGATCTCGGCGTGCACGAGAGATTCCGGGTCGAGATCGTTGGAGTACAGCTTTGCCGCCTCGAGTAGCTCCTGCCGGCTTGGTACCTTCTTCAGCAGCTCTCTTAGGAAAGACACTTGTCCGAGGTCTTTGTCTCCGAACCTGCTCTTGAGCAGAGATATCATGAAATCGACACACGGGCGCATCAGCGTGGCCACGGGCGGCGGCTGCTGCCTGCAACTATCACCACAAGAACCACAGGTAGTACTCCTAGGGATTTCCAGCCTGGACATTTGAGCGGTGACACTGATGTCCGGCCTGTCGTGGAATGGAGATTGCGTCTGCCCCTATCTCAGCAGCAAATTCTTCGGCCTTGGAGAAGGCTCGTAAAACTTGATATCTGCGTTTTCTCTGACCTCGGAGAAGGAATCCGCTGAAATTTCGGGGGGGAGTGGGCTGGAGCCCCCTTAGCCCCCCTTTGTATCCGAACTGTATCTATGTGTGTATATATATATATATATATATATATATATATATATATATATATATATATATATATATATATATATATATATATATATATATATACCAACAAAACATACTAAAGAAAGTAGAAAACCCATATTAAATCGTGTGTGTGTGTGTGTGTGTGTGTGTGCTATGAGAGAGAGAGAGAGAGAGAGAGAGAGAGAGAGAGAGAGAGAGAGAGAGAGAGAGAGAGAGAGAGAGAGAGAGAGAGAGAACTATAACAAAATTCAAGATACATATCACGCGCTAATGCACCAGTAACCTCGGCGAGACTAAAACCAAATTTGTAAATGGAGGATACGCGGAAGTGAGGCCGCGTCCCTCGCCGCCGACCCCGCAGCCTCGGAAAAGTGTGAGGCCCCGGTGACGTGCCTTATGGGGCGCGGGAAGGCTCGGGACGGTATGGAGAGGCTAGGGAAGGCGAGGGGCGGTATGGAGAGGCGAGGGAAGGCGAGGGGCGGTATGGAGAGGCTAGGGAAGGCGAGGGGCGGTATGGAGAGGCGAGGGAAGGCAAGGGGCGGTATGGGGAAGTCAAGAAAGGTGGTGGAAAGTGCGGAGAGGCGAGGGAAGGCTAGGGACGGTATGGGGAAACGAGGAAAGACCGGGGAAGGTGTGGAGAGGCGAGAGAAGGCTAGGGGCGGAGTGGAGAGGCGAGGAGAGAAACGAAAAGAGGGAGAGGAACAGAGCGAATAAATCCCTGACCTTTCCAAGCCCCCACCTTATCCCACCTCAAACACACACACACACACACACACACACACACACACACCACGCTCCCTAGTGACATAGCTAACCATATTCTGCCAGGGTATGAGCATGTTGGGCGAGCGCGCACACGCACACACACACACACACACACACACACACGCATACACACACACATATACACACACACTTATGTCAGGCATATTCTCTCTCTCTCTCTCTCTCTCTCTCTCTCTCTCTCTCTCTCTCTCTCTCTCTTTTCCGTATTTTCTGTCCAATTGCTGTTGCTTTGTATAGCCATATATGAAGCCAGGGTTGGCGGCGGTGGTGGTTACGGTATGGGTGCCAATGGTCGTGGTGATAGTATGTGTTGGTGGTGGTAGTGGAGGTGCTGTTGGTAGTACTAGTAGTAGTAGTCGTAGTAGTACCAGTAGCAGCAGTAGTAGTAATAGTAGTAGTAGTAGTAATAGTAGTAGTAATTGGTGAGTGATGGTGATGGGGAAAGTGGTGATTGTACCGATAGTGGGAATACGAGTAGTAGGGTGATGGGGTGGTGGAAGTAATGGTGATGGTGGTGATGATGGCGGCGGTGGTGGTTTCAGTGATAGTGGCGGTGGTGGTTATGGTGTTGATGGTAATGGTCCGGGTGATGACGGGGGAAATGGCGATGGTGGTCTGGGGAGCTTGGGGGTGGGGGGGTGGGAGGCAGTTCCATAATTTATAGTCTTCTTGAAATATACATCACGTCTGAGGCACGTGCTTACACAGCCTCCCACAAAAATCATTAACTATTATAAAATTACACATCATTATCTTAATTATCACCATCGTCATAACTATTGTCATCATCGGCTTTAGCATCCTCACCGCTGGTCATCTCTGCCAGCTTCCTTCATCTTAGGTACCCCTGTTCTCCATTACTATCATCACCGCTATCTTGCATCTGGTTCTGTTTGTCTGAAATCCACTCACCAGGATGTTCCCTTGCCTATTTTTCTTGTTTGTGTGTGTTGGGAGGTGTGTGTGTGTGTGTATGTGTGTGTGTGTGTGTGTGTGTGTGTGTGTGTGTGTTAGAAGAGAGAGAGAGAGAGAGAGAGAGAGAGAGAGAGAGAGAGAGAGAGAGAGAGAGAGAGAGAGAGAGAGAGAGAGAGAGAGAGAGAGAGAGAGAGAGAGAGAGAGAGAGAGAGAGAGAGAGAGAGAGAGAGAGAGAGAGAGAGAGAGAGAGAGAGAGAGAGAAACTGATCTATTTTGTGCGAGCGTACTGAATTGCATTGTAAAAGGAAATAATAATTTCACGTTTGTCTTTGGCGGGATGTCCCAGCAAAAAAAAAAAAAAAAAAAAAAAAAAAAATCTTATGAATTCTAATCCTGTATGCAGACCTCCCAGCTTTAAGGCATCGTCGCCGGCACGCGCGGCAGATCGAAGGAGAGGCGCTTCAATTAACGGGCACCAAGCTTTGTGCAGGCTTGTCAAAATGTTGAATACACTGCCTTGTCACACCGGGGACAGCATGACACGCTTTTTCCTTTTTTGTGGTAGAGTATCTTAACCTGTCTTGATACGGCCAATAATTAATGAAACTAATAACAATAAAAATGACAATTGAAATAATAATAATAATAATAATAATAATAATAATAATAATAATAATAATAATAATAATAATAATAATAATAATAATAATAATAATAATAATAATAATAATAATAATAATAATAATAATAATAATAATAATAATAATAATAATAATAATAATGAAAATATTGACAAGAATAATATTAGAATAGTACAGGCCTTTAATCGAGAATGTGATTTTTTGATAAATATCTTGTTAATTACTTCTTTGCTGATATTATGTGTATTAGATTTTTTCTAGTCTCACTTACGTTAAGAAATCCCGATTTGTTTTATCTTTCTTCTGTCTTTCGTTTATTTCATTAATTAGTGGATTTTTTAATATTTCGTTGCCTATAACTCCATGGATTTTATAACATATTTTCGTTAGTCAGGAGATACACAAGTGTATACCTATGGATCTGAATTATAGCTAGAGAGGTAATTCCTATAATTTGCTGTGATTGTTCGGAGAATGTCTTCACCACCAAGGTTTTTATGATGTTCTGTTCCAAGCGGCCTCAAGTCACGACATGCCTGGCGCAGCGATGAGGAGACCATTTTACGATGAACTATTACCTCTTTGCGCTTCAGTTATCGTCACAAACTTGCATTCATGCGTAATAACCTGCAGTGTTCAGTGCGGCCTTCAGTCTCTATATTTAAAAAAAAAAAATTAAGCTTAATGGAGTTCATATTTAGTATTCTGTGTTTATTTTTATATAATGAAACTCTTTCTAAGATGAAGAGAGTCATTCCCTCGTACTTCAATGCGAAGAGCAAATTAAATGACTTTAATTAAACAAACAACAGAAGAGAGAGTATTTACGGCAAAGGACAACTTCTAAGGCGCTAACGATTTAGTTTTACTATTCGTGTCACACACCACGAACAAAATGATGTTTATCTATGTAGATGCATTATGAGCATGACAAAAAAATAATAAACTACAGTAATGGATTCCTTTAAATAGTAAAACATATACATAAGTGCAGCAAACACTACAATAAAAAAGAAAGAAAATAAAAACACTTGACAAGAGCCTCATGTCAATAACTTCCTCTTTGTGATGAGTATTCAACAAGTTATTCTCGATATAAAGTTACTATAGTCAGCGAGTGCCCCGGATGCTGCGTCTCGGAGAGGGACGTTCTTCAATCTTGTTGAATATTGTTGTGTAAGCCTGCCATGTCTATCAAACAACCCTCCAGACAAGCGAGAGAGAGAGAGAGAGAGAGAGAGAGAGAGAGAGAGAGAGAGAGAGAGAGAGAGAGAGAGAGAGAGAGAGAGAGAGAGAGAGAGAGAGAGAGAGAGAGAGAGAGAGAGAGAGATAACATAAACACACACACACACACACACACACACACACACACACACACACACACACACGCACACACACACATACACGCACACACACACGCACACGCACACTCACACACGCACAAGCACACACACACACACACATGCGCGCGCGCGGGAAAACACTGGCAGAAGTCGTGATAGACAGACGGAGGGAGGGAGAATACCACTTTAAGAGGGAGCAGGCAAGCATTTTCTACACACACTTGTCACTCCTCAACCTGGCGGGAGCTGGTTGTCAGCGGGGACTAAGCCTGACGAGCCGCTCGGGGGCTGACAAGGACAGAGAGGTCGAGGACAGGAAGAGTTGACGAGGAGGATTAAAGATTGGCGAGGGGTAAGTACAATGAGAGAAAGAAGGGTAAGGGCATCATGGATGGAATCTCGGCAGATGATAATGGACGTGCAGAATTATTAAAAAAAAGAGCTGTATGGAGAACTGGTTGATGTAACTGTAAAGAGAAGTTCTTCCCACCAGCTCCTCGCATGACGGCTACGCTGCGGCAAGTCTGCATACTGTGTGGACATCAAGAGCTCATGACTCACGGCAATGGCTGCCTCGATTTTGCAATTATAAGAAGTCTTTTTGTAATCTGTGCATCGTCTCAGGAATGACGCCACTCATAAAAAGCACCATCCCTTTGCCCCAAAAGATATACACAACACAGAAGTGCATTGAGAATAATAACGGGGACATTCACATATTTCAGTAAAATTCAATTAAATTTTTTGTCCCTGTAAAAACGATTTGTCTCACTGCGGTGGATAGGTGACGTGTCCTTTTGTTTAGCAATTGTATATTTCTAACCAGTATTTATAAAAATTATGCACATCATGCTGTCTTTTCAAGAGATGACGCTCATGAGTACCATCGTTCCTTCTGTTACAACACTCGGGCAAGCAGCGCCAGTCCCGCAGCTGGAAGCCGCCCCCCACCGCCCAGCACACAAAGGCACCAGTCACATGATAACATTTTAAGTGTATGCGCAGACTCTCTACACGTGAGGACTTTGTATATACGGCACCGGCCACATTCCGGCACAATGACATCAAAACTGATTGAATGAATGATGGTGGCCATCTTTAAAATAAAATTTTACCAAATTTGGAGGGTTATAGTCATTTCTATGACCAAAATACCTTGAATCTTCTCAGCCCGGGCAGGAAAGGAGGGGTGGAAGGGAGGCAGAAAATGTATTGACACTACTTAATATCTTTGAGTTTAAAAATAATCGCAATTTCCTCTCCAATAAGTGCAACGAAAAACATGAATCACTATTTTCCCTTCGCTGATGAAAAAAGCAGGAATGACAAAACATATCCTCCCTTTATTCAGAACGTTCGTTTGCTTGGTTTGCTTGTTTGTGTGTGTGTGTGTGTGTGTGTGTGTGTGTGTGTGTGTGTGTGTGTGTGTGTGTGTGTGTGTGTGTGTGTGCGAGTGTGTGTGTGTGTGTGTGTGTGTGTGTGTGTGTGTGCGTGATCATCAATGTAAAAAAATAGTGTAAGAGGAGATATAGAACTGGTTATTCACTACTGAATGACAATAAAAAAAAATATATATATATATCCCTCATATCGGCCTTGGCATGGGCCGCGCGCCAATCACGGCGCTTCACAATCAAAACACCAACAATCGTCCGCGAGACAAAGCATTGATTGGCCGGCCGCAAACAAACTTGTTTCGCCCATTGCATACACAAGGCGGGTTTACACGCGACGGAAAGTGGACGATAGGGGAGGCCATGAAAAGGAAACAAAATCCCAAAGCTAGGAAGTGGACAAAATATATGGCAGAGGAAAAGTAGAAGTATACTTACACAAGGATCGGCAATATGATAATAAATATATTGACAAGGAATTGTAACAAATCGTTCATTGAGAGCTAATTACTTTTAAAATAAGGACATCCTATAACATCCTCCAGCCTCTCACCAGTGATATTTTTATTACAAGTTCTCTAACTCATAGTTGGTGTGAGATAAGAGAACGCGTTCGAGTTGAAACAAAGAAGATAAAAAGAAACATACGAGAAAAAAAGAAAACGACTGGTGGGACTAAAAGGACTGATTCGTTTAAAAGGATAAAAAAGCCTCTTGAGGTAACAATCCCCTCTGCCGGGCACACGACACTGGCCTGAAGGCCGCCACAGCCACGCTATTGCGGTTTGTACTTGTATTGCGTCGGTCAGCCTTTTTGCCACGTTTACATGCATGTGGTGAGTTTCAGGGTCACGCTTGCACGTTCGGGATAATCAAGTAATGAGCGTATATGATGTGTGACAGCGGACGTTACAAGAAAGAATTAATGTCTTTTGTTTGGTTTGGTTGAGCACTTAACCAAACATTGCCAATGAAAGGGAAGCGTTTCAACACGAATAGCAAGGTAACATCTTCTCCGCAATTATTTCCGTTTAGTCATTTATCACACAATTTTACACTCCCAGGATGGCATTACTTCCTCGGGACACTGCCCTATATTTGTCTGATTGTCTAATTTAGATCTGTCATCTGTCATGTGTGCTCTATAGACAGACGTTAGTATACATTTTTATTTCATTTCCATCGCTTTGTATTCCTGCCACAACTCTTCCACTCGATACATCACGGTCGGCACAACATCCCATTATGGAGACGCTTCGCTGCCTCTACTTCAAAATTCCTATAATTAGTCACGGTTTTAGTACTTTCTGATTACCTTCGAAGTCCGTAATGCTCTTCTCATACTTATTAGATAGTGGAGCATCTAAATTTCTTATCCCTTAATTAAGACACAAAATACAAAAGCTAATGGTATCACAACGTACACTTCATTATTTACTCGGCCATCACACTCCCCAACTTTGGCTTTTACTCCAAAACTTTACCATTCCGGATAGCGTCTTTCATGCCTCTGTCTCCGCGCGCTGCCGCCAAACTTCTCAAGTGCCTATTGGGGCCTATTCATTCTCCTCCTCCTCCTCCTCCTCCTCCTCCTCTTCTTCTTCTTCTTCTTCTTCTTCTTCTTCTTCTTCTTCTTCTCCTTCTTCTTCTTCCTTCTCCTCCTGCTGCTCCTCCTTCTTTACCTCGGTCTTCTCTTCTTCCTCCGTTTCTTACTCCGCGAGAAGTGAATTAAAAACATAATAATTCGATGTCATTAATAATAATAATAATAATAATAATAATAATAATAATAATAATAATAATAATAATAATAATAATTATATAACAATGATTATGATTTATAATTATTAATATTAGATATTAAATATTATAATAATAATAACAAATAATAATAATAATAATAATAATAATAATAATAATAATAATAATGATAATACAAGAAATAATAATAATAATAATAATAATAATAATAATAATAATAATAATAATAATAATAATAATAATGATAATAATAATAATAATAATAATAATAATAATAATAATAATAATAATAATAATAATAATAATAATAATAACAATAATAATAATAATAATAATAACAATAATAATAATAATAATAATAATAATAATAATAATAATAATAATAATAATAATAATAATAATAATAATAATAATAATAATAATAATAATAATAATAATAATAATAATAATAATAATAATAATAATAATAATAATAATAATAATAATAATAATAATAATAATAATAATAATAATAATAATAATAATAATAATAATAATAATAATAATAATAATAATAATAATAATAATAATAATAATAATAATAATAATAATAATAATAATAATAATAATAATAATAATAATAATAATAATAATAATAATAATAATAATAATAATAATAATAATAATAATAATAATAATAATAATAATAATAATAATAATAATAATAATAATAATAATAATAATAATAATAATAATAATAATAATAATAATAATAATAATAATAATAATAATAATAATAATAATAATAATAATAATAATAATAATAATAATAATAATAATAATAATAATAATAATAATAATAATAATAATAATAATAATAATAATAATAATAATAATAATAATAATAATAATAATAATAATAATAATAATAATAATAATAATAATAATAATAATAATAATAATAATAATAATAATAATAATAATAATAATAATAATAATAATAATAATAATAATAATAATAATAATAATAATAATAATAATAATAATAATAATAATAATAATAATAATAATAATAATAATAATAATAATAATAATAATAATAATAATAATAATAATAATAATAATAATAATAATAATAATAATAATAATAATAATAATAATAATAATAATAATAATAATAATAATAATAATAATAATAATAATAATAATAATAATAATAATAATAATAATAATAATAATAATAATAATAATAATAATAATAATAATAATAATAATAATAATAATAATAATAATAATAATAATAATAATAATAATAATAATAATAATAATAATAATAATAATAATAATAATATTAACGAAAATAACGTAATTAAACTAATATACATTTCAACCCACGATAAGACTGTAAATTAACTTTTGAAAAACACATACGGTAGTTGGTGGCATCAATTTCACCCCAAAACAGGGTTGCTTCGTAAATGCAAAAAGATATATATGGATGATTCAGTTATTTTAAGGAGTTTTTACTCATTCATCCTCCCTTCCTTTGAATATTGCTCCCCTGTATGGCTTTCAGTTGTCAATTCCCATCTTCATCTTTTAGAGAGGGCCTTCAATAAAACTTGATTCCTACTACCCAATCTTAATATTACATTGGAGCATCGCCGGTTGGTAGGAAGTTTGACATTTCTATATAAAACTGTTAGTGCTAATGACCATCCCCTTCATAGTAAACTTCCCCCACCTTTTAACCATGTTCGTGCTACTAGGTTCACAGAATCCCTTAATAGTAGAGCTTTTTCATATATACGATGCAATATCAATCAGTTTTCAAGATCCTTTATCCCTACCCTAGCGAAACTATGGAACTCTCTTCCTGAAGAGGTTGTGAATTCCTGTTCATCTAATTTATTCAGAAGTTGGGTTAATTCTTTTCTTCTAAAAGACCCTATCTCATTTCCATAGCTATGCTGGGCCCTCCTTAGAGACCCAATCACGTTAGGGGTTATAGTCATTTTGACTTCTTTGGAGCTTTGGAGCATAGTGGTGATAATAATAAAAATAATAATAATAATAATAATAATAATAATAATAATAATAATAATAATAATAATAATAATAATAATAATAATAATAATAATAATAATAATAATAATAATAATAATAATAATAATAATAATAATAATAATAATAATAATAATAATAATAATAATAATAATAATAATAATAATAATAATAATAATATCATGCGTTAATTCCGGTTATTCTCGCGTGATTTCTTTTTTTTTTTTGTCGTTTTTGTTTATGTGATTGGATCGCTGAATTTATTCTGCAGGAGAATAATGAGCCTAAGATGTAAGGCAGTGTGTTTTGATAAGTGCTAATTCAAAGTGAAAATAAACACGGAAGAAAAATCTCGGGAAGAATGAAGGGCGGTGAAGATGCCGGCGGCAGAATGTAGTAGACGTGTGAAGGGGAGAGAAGGGGCGCCGAGGTAGCGGCGAGGAGGGGATGATGAGGACGAGATGCGTGGGTAGGCATCGAATCTCTTTCCCTCTTCTCGACATTATTTTTCTTATCAGCGTCAGCAGCAGCACCACCTCCCTTTCCAGCGTCGCAACCTCATTTATGCATCTGTATCCTATACGTTCTACTTGACTCTTTCTTTAACCATTTAACAAATTACCTATTCCCAGTTTATTCATCCTCTACTTGCAAATTGCTGTTAAATGTCAGTGCCACCCCTCAAAAAAGGCTTACTCTGCCTTGGAGTTGCATATATACAGCTTCTACTGATTCGTTGGTATACGTCCGGCCAGTGAAAATATATCACTTATAAATTTCCATGTCTTCTTCCCGACGATCTTGAACGTCTCATCCTAAATTGTATAAGGAATTAAGAATATTAACAAGAAATGACCTATACACTACTAACTACAAAGAACTTGATCCTTGATTAGCTACCCTCTTGTTCAGAATGTTGTAAAGAGTCTGAGGCACCTTCGTTAATTCTCGACCCGCCATTCTTGCGCTGCATGTTTATTTACAGCCGCTTGCTTGTAAATGTCTCTTGGAAAGGCAAGACAAATTTCGTTTTCCTGTCCTGCTTGACTATGTTTACGTTTCTAAGTTTTCCACAAGGCAAATTTTTCGAGCCTTTTAACACTTTAATGCTTCCCTCTCATTCCCAGCCCCGCCAACTGAGTCGTTGTAATATTTTTTGAGCCCGTTGAGAAAGATCCAATTCCATTAATCAACAGCCGTAGCTTGGGCAACCTCACGACACTCGTGTAGGCAGGGTTCGCTGCATCGCCTCGTTGCCTGCCTCTCCCTCGCGACCTGTTTGCGCCTCAGATGAAGCCGCCATTCCCTGTGAATTCCCCGTCTACACTGAGCATCACGTTTCGCGATGTGTTGCGCCACTTGATGCCTCGAGCAACATTCCTGCAAAGTTTCAAACCCCCATAGACTTCTCCGCCCTACACACAATGAAATTACCAAAGTTTTCCTTCATTATCCTGGAGATCAGGTCAAAACATACCTATGCTAAGTGTTATATATATATATATATATATATATATATATATATATATATATATATATATATATATATATATATATATATATATATATATATATATATATATATATATATATATATATATATATATATCAACATAAAAAATGCTCAGTGTAAAAATTATAATTTCTTTATACTAAATACGTTATCTTTTGCTTCAACACATAAATTTCGTAATCACCTTACTTGTTGCTCTAAATTTGTATTAATTACAGGACTGTCTTACACACCAAGAAATGAGACTTAACCTATCTTAGGTAGCGTACACAGAGAAAGTAGCTTTACTCGTGCGGGTTACCGGCGCCTACCCGCGCAATGAATTATACCACTGAAACAGAGAAAGCGGGCTCGAGCGTGTCGGCTGCACCGACACCCTTTCTTGTTTCCACAGACCATTTTATTGCTTGCTCAACCCGCGCGGACAGACGTGCAGAGTGAGATGGACAATGAGCTCACAGGGTTTATATTACTATGACGGTACTTATAGTTATGATTTATATACTACTATAATTACTTGAGTTGTCATCAATTACAATTGTTTGGTTATCTATTAGTATTAATTTTGTAAGAAGCAGCACTAAACATAGTATTTAGGTAATTGTTTTAAGAAGGACCATTATCTCTGATTATACAGCCTTAACAATTTTATTAAACACCAATAGCCTACCAGTTAATTAAGGAGTAGTACAGGCTGTAGATTTTGATGCACCTATTTCATTTCCTGAAAAAAAAAAATTCACGTAGGTACTGACATATTTTCATTTAAATTTTGAATGGACACTGTCCAGCAACATGAACTCATCAGACCATGAGCTTGACATCTTGATTGAACACTGGGTGAATCACAGCTGACATAGGTATATCCACCCGTCCTTGTCCTTCGCCGCGCAGGGCGGAGTCAGTTCCCTGCGTCTTTTGTGAACACCTTCCAGTGTGGGTAACCAGCGTGGGTCGGCTCCGGTAACCAGCGCGCGGGCAACTTACTTTCTCTGTGTGGTCCGCACCCTTACGGTTGACATGAAATCGAGTTGCCGTAAGAATTGTGCAACACGTTGTGCAACTTGATGCACATGGCCGTATTCCTGTTTTTTTTTGCAAGTGTAATAATAATGATACAATCTATGCCGTGGCGATGCGCGTCGTGGTCGCATAGTTTGGTATTTCCAGCAGCCTCTCGCATCATCAAGCAGGGATTACCAGCCAATATATAAAAAAAAAAAGCTTGATATAATAACTTATCTTTATTTTAATGATTACTCCTTCAGTTATGATTAAAGCTTACTTTTACTGCATTAACTTGCATCTATAATATTAAACCCGTAAATATGGGGGTTTTGTGAGCATTAATCGAGAGCGGCAAGTCAGTGGCTGCGTCTCAACACAGCTGATCTCATAGTGCACGCAGCGATTCCCTCAGCAGACAACGGTACATGGTTTGTCACTGCTTCGATTTCAAGCTTTTCACGGTAGCCTGACGCAACTACAGAAAAATAAAACATGAAATATAGGCCTACTAATGTTCATGCATACAAATTGACTGATTTTGCAGTTGTGATAAAACAAGAGTTCAAAAACTTCATTACGACCGTCCTTTTTTGTTTTGTTTTTTCAGCATGGAAGGTAGAAAATAAACAACGAAAAAAACCTCTAGGCGCTGTTACGATAAAAGAAAAATGAATGAGAGGCCAGAAGCGAGGTCAATTTCGGCAGAAGAGGTGTCTTGATTCATTCTCTCTCTCTCTCTCTCTCTCTATATATATATATATATATATATATATATATATATATATATATATATATATATATATATATATATATATATATATATATATATATATATATATATATATATATATATATATATATATATCGTCTTAGCTTCTCCCTACCTTTCCTTCGAATCAGTGTAAGGTCAGCGGAAAGTCAGTGTGTGAGGAAGATATTGTTTCCTGTTTCTCTGGTTACTTGTTACGACCTTTCCTTCCTTTCTTCCCGCTATCCGCGTCTCCTCTCCCTCTTCCTCCATCGCGGCTTCTCAGCCTCCTCTCTATTATCCCAATTCTCTCTTCCTTTGAAAAGCAGATATCTCTTTCAGCAAAATATGTCACCCTAACATCAATACACACCTGCCAAGGCAACGTCAGAACTCCCTGGTAAACACGCACGCGCACCATTCATAAAAACACCCACTATCTCCATAATAAAGGAATTTTTCACACAACGAGCAGCCCGACGTATTGCAGCACAGTCTTTAAAAACTTCCATATCATCGTTTTATTTTTCCATGTTTCAAGACTTTCTTCCTTCCTACCTCCGCATTATTCGAGCAACGTCTAGGCTTCATCCCATCATCGGAAATAACCCCACCTTCATGACGCTAATCCTACCCGGACAACCGCGCTGCGTCACCAGGAACGCCGCCACCTCATGCTGCTGGGCGGCCGCGGGAAGGAATGATCATCCGACCACTCCCTGGTTTTGCTTGGTCAACCATGTCCCACTGGCCCACATAACGTTAGGGGTGCTAGTCCACTTCAGCGGGACATGTGTGTGTGTGTGTGTGTGTGTGTGTGTTCATCTGGTTATCCATCTATTTGTCTGTTTCTTGTATTGTCTTATATATCTGTTCATGTGTTCATCTCTCTCTCCTTTTCTCCTTTTCTCCTTTTCTTCTTTTCTCCTTTTCTCCTTCCCTCCTTCCCTCCCTCCCTCCCACTCTCTCTCAACCAAGAAAAAACACCAACTTAATAAAGAATAAAGGAAACGAAAGAAAAAGAAAAATAATCCCGGAATAAGCCATTTGGTGGTGTAATTGGTTTTCATTGCCACGAGGTGAATATCTATCAACCATTGCAGAGAGCTTGTTATCTATCACAGCGAGAGGCGGAGGTATTGATATGCATTTTTTTTTTAGGAGCAGTACCATTCCATCGACAATCTACTCAATCAACCTTCTCCCTTCTCTTCACATACAGTCCACTTTCTTCCCTCCTCTTGTTGCTGCCTCTACTTCACTCATTCTTCTTCTTGTTTTTATATTCGTTCCTGCTCTTGATTTCCTCCTCCTCCTCCTCCAAGTCCTCCTCCTCCTCCATCAAAGAAAAGTAAGCAAGCAAGCAAGATCATCCTTTCCCCTTTTAAAATCCCACAGCCAGACTTAAACAGCAAATTCAATGAAGTCTTATAGAACAGAAACTTTCGCGGCTTTCACTCGCAGACTCTTAATGCAAAAAGAGAAATTCATAATCAAATCAGCGAGCACTCAAGAAGTTAGCTCTGTTAATTAACTTTCTGCGGCGAAAAAAATTAAGTGCGTGCGTTGGCTTGTGTGCGTATTTGTATGCTTGTTTACGAGAGAGAGAGAGAGAGAGAGAGAGAGAGAGAGAGAGAGAGAGAGAGAGAGAGAGAGAGAGAGAGAGAGAGAGAGAGAGAGAGAGAGAGAGAGAGAGAGAGAGAGAGAGAGAGAGAGAGAGAGAGAGAGAGAGAGAGAGAGAGAGAGAGAGAGAGAGAGAGAGAGAGAGAGAGAGAGAGAGAGAGAGAGAGAGAGAGAGAGAGAGAGAGAGAGAGAGAGAGAGAGAGAGAGAGAGAGAGAGAGAGAGAGAGAGAGAGAGAGAGAGAGAGAGAGAGAGAGAGAGAGAGTTTTGGAATATCCTATGAAGTTGTAAATGCACTCTGCCTGGAACGTGTCCGCGGCACTTCAAGCGGCGATCAACAGATGGATGGACGTGACACAAGAACAATCCCTCTCCCTTCTCTTCACCGTCAGTCCACTCTCCTCCCTCCTCTTGTTGCTGCCTCTCTCTCACTCTCATTCTTCTTGTTTTTATACTCGTTCTTGTTCTTGATTTCCTCCTCCTCCTCCTCATCATCATCATCATCCTCATCCTCAGGTGTTACGAAATGAAGATGAACAAATTGAGGTTAATGATTACTCCTATTAATTAAAGAGAGAGAGAGAGAGAGAGAGAGAGAGAGAGAGAGAGAGAGAGAGAGAGAGAGAGAGAGAGAGAGAGAGAGAGAGAGAGAGAGAGAGAGAGAGAGAGAGAGAGAGAGAGAGAGAGAGAGAGAGAGAGAGAGAGAGAGAGAGAGAGAGAGAGAGAGAGAGAGAGAGAGAGAGAGAGAGAGAGAGAGAGAGAGAGCGAGAGAGAGAGAGAGAGAGAGAGAGAGAGAGAGAGAGAGAGAGAGAGAGAGAGATTTACATAGATTTACATAGAAAATCAGACCACCCAGACCCCATGGTCCAGACTTGGTGGTCTGTCCTTAAACCTAAGTGATTTTACATTAATCAGAAGACTCCAAAACGTTGCATTTCTACTCTAGTTGATATTAAGTTGAAGGAAGTGACGGTCGAGCTTATTTTTGAAGGAGTCAATCGTGTTACACTGGACCACTGACGGTGGAAGCTTATTCCATTCTCGCACTACAACGTTGGTGAAGAAAAATTTGGTGCAGTCTGAATTTACTTGTCTACATCTGAGTTTTACGCCATTGTTCCTCGTGCGCAAAGTGTCATCGATCATAAACAATGTTGATCTGTCTACATTCGTGAAACCATTAAGTATTTTAAAACATTCGATCAGTTTTCCTCGGAGGCGACGTTTCTCAAGAGAGAACATGTTAAGGGTAGAAAGCCTTCTTCGTAGGATTTGTTGCGCAAGGAAGGATCATTTTCGTTGCCCGACGCTGAACACCTTCTAATTTAGCAATATCCTTTGCATGGTGGGGAGACCAAAACTGTACCGCATATTCCAAGTGGGGTCTGACTAAACTGTTGTAGAGCGAGTATTACATCTTTATTCTTGAATACAAAGTTTCTTTTAATGAAGCCCAACATTCTGTTCGCTTTATTTGCTGCATCGATGCATTGCTGTGAGAATTTGAGGTTTGACGCGATTTTGACCCCAAGTCTTTGACGCATTGAACGCTTTTGAGTTTAACGCCGCGCATTTCGTATTCGAACTTCTTATTCCTCGTTCCAACTTGAAGGACCTGGCACTTGTCTACGTTAAAGGGCATCTCCCATCTATCCGACCAAGTTGAAATTTTGTGCAAATCCTCTTGGAGGCTTTGCCTGTCTTCGTCAGTGAGAACCGAGTTGCCAATCTTTGTGTCGTCTGCAAATTTACTAATGCGGTTATTGAGTCCAACATCCACGTCGTTGATGTAAATAATGAAGAGCACTGGGCCAAGGACCGAGCCCTGAGGGACGCCACTAGTGACAGGCGCCCACTCTGAGTTAAATCCGTCAATCACTACTCTTTGTTGTCTGTTGCTCAACCAATTCGCGATCCATTGGTTTACTTGACCGTCAATACCTATTTGCTTTAATTTGTAAAGTAATTTATGATGCGGGACTTTATCAAACGCTTTCTGAAATCAAGATAGACTACGTCCAGTGATTTGGTTACGTCATAAACAGTGAAGAGGTCGTTATAAAGGTTAATAGGTTTGATAGGCAGGATCTTTTGTTTCGGAAGCCATGTTGTGAGTCCCCAATCAATGAGTGGCTTTCAAGGTAATTCACAATTTTGTCTCTAATTATGCCCTCAAGTAGCTTACCTACAACCGAAGTTAGACTAATGGGCCTGTAATTACCTGGTACTTTTTGTCTCCTTTCTTGAAAATCGGTGTCACGTTAGCCTTTTTCCAATCTGAAGGGACGATGCCTTGTCGCAAGGACATATTGAATACGGTTGTGAGGAGGAGAGTATTTCGCTCTTTGTTTCTTTCAGCAGAGTTGGATATACTTTGTCAGGTCCAGGACTTTTATTTGTTTTAAGTGAATGGAGAGCTTTAAGGACTTCATCGGTTGTTATTTCAAAATTAGGCAATGCATGCTCGAGATTTACAATAGTACTGGTGTTGGTGGTAGCGAGAGGAAGACTGTTAGTATTAAACACCGAGGAAAAGTAATTGTTTAAGAGGTTTGCAATGTGTTGGCTGTCAGTCACTAGTGCACCGTCGCTGTTTGTTAAAGGTCCAATACCACTTTTGATCGCCTTTCTGTTGTTTATGTAACTGAAGAAAGATTTCGGATTATTTTTACAGTTGGCTGCAATATTTTCTTCGTATCTACGCTTTGCCTGACCTACTAGTCTTTTTACTCGTCGCCTGGCATCATTATAAAGTCTAATGTTTTCGGGCGTGCTTTGTTCTTTCTTTAACCTGTAAAACAATTTTCTCTCATTGACTGATTGTTTAATTTCGCTATTAAACCACGGTGGGCTTTTATTAGTGTTAATTCGCTTCTCGCACAAGGGGACGAATGTGTTCTGCTGAGTGAGTAAGTGATTTTTAAGGCTTAGCCAGGCTTCCTCTACGTTGCCGTCATCTGATAGTTGTATTTCTGTTAGTTTTGTCGGATTTCTACGAAGTTAGCTCTTTGAAATTGGGCACCTTTACTTTATTTTCAGTCACTGATGATTGAGCTTTAATGTCGACGCGCACTAATTTATGATCGCAAGAACCGAGGTGTTCTCCTACCGTGACACTACTGACTAGGTTATCTTGGGTTGTTATAACAAGGTCGAGTATATTATTTTGTCGAGTTGGCTCAGAAACCATTTGGCTTAGATAATTTTCTTCTAGAAATTAGATCATTCTATGTGACTCGCCTTATGTACCTGACAGTGTTGACCAGACGATAATGGGGAGGTTAAAGTCTCCTAATATCAGTGAGTCGCTGTTATTAAGTGACTGCCTTAAGACGCTGTACATTTCAAGGTCGTCATCGAGTGATTGCCCGGGAGGTCTGTAGGTGACAGATATATTTAAGTTGACTTTTGCAATGTTTACTCGCACGCACAAATGTTCAACGTTACTGTTTCCCGGTGTTTTGTCAGTGGGTTGCAAATAGCTTTTGACATAAAGGGCGACGCCACCGCCTCTACGGTTTACACGATCTTTGTTGAAGAGTCTGTAGCCATCTATGTTGTATTCGGAACTTAAATCAATATTTGTGGTGTCGATAAATGTTTCGGTTATAGCAATTATGTCAAAATTTTATGTTAAAGCAAGACATCTCAGTTCATCAAATTTGTTTCTTAGGCTACGCGCATTGAAACTAAGGATTTTTAAGTTATCTAGAGGCTTAGTAATAGAGGTGGTGGTACTTGCGGGATCACGGTTACGGGTTTGTTGCGATGCACGGCGTCTATTTACACGGGTGGGGTGGAGGGACGTGGCCGTGACTCGTTTTTTGTTCGGATGACACGCACTGCTTCGTTGAGGAGCCTTCCGAGTCTGGCTGCCCCGATGGGAGAAAGGTGCAATCCGTCCCTGTGAAAGAGCTCATTTTGTCCATAGAAATTGTCCCATGTGTTGAGGAACTCCACGTCAAGCTCCCTGCAAAGAGTCTGTAAGCGGTTGTTGAGGCTGAAGGCCTTACTGAAAAAGTCGCTCTCCGCCCAAGTCCGTGGTAGAACTCCTGAAATCAAAATGTTAGGGGATTTAGTCTTATACTGCTGGATGAGCCTACGGTACTTCTCCAGGAGTTCCTCAGACCGGGTCGTGGTGATGTCGTTCGTACCTGTGTGAATAACAAACAGTGAATCATTAGTAGCCTGGGGGGAGATCTCCTCAAGAGCAGCAGTTATGTCGTCGATCCCAGCACCAGGATAGCAATAGTTCCGTCTTCGACGAGGAACTCTGCCGTAGAACTCAACGACCTGCTGGCGAATCATGGAGTCACCCACCAGGAAGGTGCTCTCCTGCTCGTCCTCCTCCTCCAGAATGGCAAACCTGTTAAAGCAATGAACAGGATAAATCGCTTGTCTGGCTGGTTTGGCTCCTCCATTCACGACGGTGAAGCCATCATGGGCGGTGCCACTAGCATCCTCCCGTTGCGTGGTGTTGTCCGCTGGTGTCGACGGTACCGCTGAGGGCAAGGGGGCGGTTGGAGAAGGGTTTGGCACCACAGCAACGTTAGCCTGGATGAATTCCTGCAAGGAGGCAACAGTGCGAGAAAGCTCTATTATTTTATTCTGACCTGCTTCCATCTTCTCTTCTTGCTCCTGCAGTCTGGTCTCGAGATGCTGCCTGGTGAGAGAAAGCTCTATTATTTTATTCTGGCCTTCTTCCATCTTCTCTTCCTGCTCCTGCAGTCTTGTCTCGAGATGCTGCGTGGAGAGAGAGAGAGAGAGAGAGAGAGAGAGAGAGAGAGAGAGAGAGAGAGAGAGAGAGAGAGAGAGAGAGAGAGAGAGAGAGAGAGAGAGAGAGAGAGAGAGAGAGACAGATAGAGAGAGAGAGAGAGAGAGAGAGAGAGAGAGAGAGAGAGAGAGAGAGAGAGAGAGAGAGAGAGAGAGAGAGAGAGAGAGAGAGAGAGAGAGAGAGAGAGAGAGAGAGAGAGAGAGAGAGAGAGAGAGAGAGAGAGAGAGAGAGAGAGAGAGAGAGAGAGAGAGAGAGAGAGAGAGAGAGAGAGAGAGAGAGAGAGAGAGAGAGAGAGAGAGAGAGAGAGAGAGAGAGAGAGAGAGAGAGAGAGAGAGAGAGAGAGAGAGAGAGAGAGAGAGAGAGAGAGAGAGAGAGAGAGAGAGAGAGAGAGAGAGAGAGAGAGAGAGAGAGAGAGAGAGAGAGAGAGAGAGAGAGAGAGAGAGAGAGAGAGAGAGAGAGAGAGAGAGAGAGAGAGAGAGAGAGAGAGAGAGAGAGAGAGAGAGAGAGAGAGAGAGAGAGAGAGAGAGAGAGAGAGAGAGAGAGAGAGAGAGAGAGAGAGAGAGAGAGAGAGAGAGAGAGAGAGAGAGAGAGAGAGAGCGAGCATGCAGGGTTCTAGGAAAATCACACCAAAGCGGCGACAAACACGGCGTCAGAGTGACACCGATGAACAGGCACGACAGCACCACCTCCACCACCACCGACAAAAAACAACAACAACAACACCATCACCAGGACAGCAGTGGGGAAAGTAACAACGGCAACAAAAGGACACCGACCGTACAAAACAACATCAAACAGAAAATAAACAAACACCAAATAAAAGTGCAACAACAAATGCGGAATGGGCAGGAACGAGGGTAAGTGACAGGAGGATAAAGCAGAGGAGGAGGACGAGGAGTACAACAAGAAATACAACAACAACAACAGGCCAAATGGCAGTGGCGGGTACAATATAAGGAGTTTTATGCCCTTAGACACACAAGCAAGCACTCTCTCTCTCTCACACACACACACACACACACACACACACACACACACCACCACCACCACTACCTCTTTCTTCCTTCCCTTGCAGTTCGCCTTCGCCCACCAGCCAGCACCGTCCCCGAGTTTGCCTCCACCAGCGCCACAAGACAGTCCGCGACCCGTCCCAAGGAATACAGGGCAACGTATACGTGTCGCAGGGAGCTTGTTTCGTACCCTGGACACGAGGAGAGGCGGGAAGAGTGCGTAATGATATTCTAACGTGCGCTGAAGCGTAAACAAATGCATGCCGACAGCCAGGCAGACAAGGGCCGCGGGGAATGAAGGGCGGAGACGACAGCCAGCGCATCACAGACAATCAGAGGGCGAGGATTAACCTAAGCCCTGCTAATGCCGGAGTATTATTAGCAGCAATGTATTCCACGGAGACTCAATCACCGGTGAAGCTATTGTTTATCATTACTATAATTATTAATATTAATATTTTATTGTTGTTATTATTACCGTTATTATGATAATGATGATGATAGTGGTAAAGGAAATAAAAATTATGAGTAGTAGTAGAAGGAGTAGTAGTAGTAGTAGTAGTAGTAGTAGTAGTAGTAGCAAAAGTAGCAGAAGCATTAATAGTAGTAGTCACAGCAGTACTAGTAGTTATTGTTTTGTTGTTGTTGTTGTTGTTGATATAGTAACTGGTGTTGCTGTAGAAGTAGTATTAGTAGTAGTGGTAGTTATAGCACCAGCAGCAACAGCAATAGCAACAACAGCAACAACAAACGTGACGGTGGTTACGGTGTAGAAACAAAAAATGCAGCAATAAAAAAAGAGGGGAACGCGAGGCAAGGAAACGGGAAGGAAGTAATTCGAGCAAGAAGGAAGTGAAGGCGGACGGAGAAGACAGGCAAAGGAGAGACGACGCCCTTGGTGGCGGGGAGGCAAGGAACGGGCCAAGGAGGACTGGGAAGAAAACCCTCGGGGGGCGGTGGTAAACAGGAGAGAGAGAGAGAGAGAGAGAGAGAGAGAGAGAGAGAGAGAGAGAGAGAGAGAGAGAGAGAGAGAGAGAGAGAGAGAGAGAGAGAGAGAGAGAGAGAGAGAGAGAGAGAGAGAGAGAGAGAGAGAGAGAGAGAGAGAGAGAGAGAGAGAGAGAGAGAGAGAGAGAGAGAGAGAGAGAGAGAGAAATATCCTGGAGTGCGTATTCTGTCTGCGACGAGGCCACACCGCTGACACCTGCTACACCCGTGTAGCCGAGGAGAGACAGGAGCGCTTCCTCAGAACCCTGCTGACGGAGAGACTCCAACTCAACCCACCACCTACCCCCACTCAAACACAACATCCACACCTCGGGCAGATCCCCGGAACAGCCAACAACAACTAACCGGCCATGACGCAAAATAGCCTTAGAATCCTGTCAGCAAATGTACGAGGCTTCAGAACCAACGTTGGCGAGCTCACACACGCCGTCCTCAGGAACCGAGCTGATATGGTGGTGGCAGTCGAAACGTTTCTGAACGATGAGTGTGTGACATCGTGTGACAGGAATCCTGGCTACTGCCACTGGGAGCGACGCGATCGGAAGGACTGACAGGACGGAGGTGTGGCTGTTTCTTACCGGGAGGGCCTGCATTTACAGCCACTCTCTGTCCCTGTCGCTGAGCACATATGAGGCCATGTTCTTCCGCCTCCTCCTCGCAGATATGAGTGCCGAACTTCTCGTCGCCCTGTATCTCCCTCAGTGGCAAGGCAGCGAGCCCCTCACCTTCCTCCCCGACCTGCTGGACACCATCCTGGACTCCTATGACTGCCAGAGCACAGCCATCGTGGGTGACATGACCAGCATATGGTGAGCAGGGCCTTAACTGAGCTGACAGTGGTCCACGGGCTCACAAACCACGTCACCTTTCCCACTCACGTGCGTGGGGGCTCGTTGGACCCTGTCTTGAGGAGACTTGCCCGGGGACTCAGTGCACTGCCGCCCTCTGGAGAGAATCGGCAGCTCCGACCATAATGCGGTGCTGACTGAACTCGGCCTCAACCCCTCGCGTGAGGAAGCAAGGCAACGCGTCATCTGGCTGTGGCAGCGGGCAGACTGGCAAGCCATGAAGCGGGCACTAGCTGACACTGACTGGGACGCCACACTCAGTGGTGACGTTGACCACAATGTGACAGCCTTCTCTGCCACTCTCCTCCAAGCCCAGAGGCAGCATGTCCCTCACAGAGCATATAAAGCCGACCCACGCGACCAGCCGTGGTTCGGCTATAGGTGCCGACTGGCTGCAGAGGATAAGTACAGCGCCTGGAGGCAATACAAGCGCCGTCCCTCCCAGCGCAACAAGGCTCTGCACCGCGCTGCATGCAAGGCCATGACAAGGACAGCAGCGTGGGCCAGGAAAAGGTGGGAAAACAGCCTCAGGAGGAAGCTGGCGTCCAACCTTGGTGAAGGAGAGGCAAGGCACCGTCACGCAGGACAGGATCCCGCCTCTCAAGACGCCTGCAAGATCCTGGAGCGGATTATTGCTGAGCAACTGACGCGCAGCACGGGTTCAGGCATCAGACCTCCTCCTCCTGCTCAGCAAGTCTTGGCATGACGCCCTGGACTCTGGTCGCCCCTCACTTGTTGTTGCCCAAGATAGTGATGGGGCATTCGACTGTGTGTGGCACAGGGGCCTCCTGGCCAAGCTCGAACAGCTCGGCATCACAGGACAACTGCTGCAGCTGTTTTCGAGCTACCTGCACGGCCGGAGTCTGAGGGTAGTGGTGAACGGGTGCACGTCAGGCAGTTACCCAATCACTGCTAGCGTTCCACAAGGATCAGTACTGGGCCCTATTCTTTGGAACGCATACTTCGACGAGCTGCTCCGTGGCCTACCAGTGGCCTCAGCCTACGCCGACGACTGCACCCTGTCCCACAGCTACACCAGGGCGGAAACTGCGGACGTGATCGAAGCCACCAACCGCCATCTTGGTGGCATCATGGCCTGGGGACGACGTTGGCAAGTCAAGTTTGCTGCCGAGAAGACCCGGGCCATGGTCATATCGCGTTCGGGGGAGGACGCCAGACTCCTGCAGGGACGGCTGAAGTTTGGGGACGACACCCTGGTCATCAAGGACTCCATCAACATCCTGGGGGTGGAGGTCGACTCCAGACTCAGTTTTGACCGCCACCTGGAGTGTGTGGCGCGCAGAGCCTCCCTGAGGGTGACACTCCTGCGTCGCGTGCGGCACCTGCTCGACGCAGACGGCCTCCTGAGGCTGTACAAGGCCCAGGTGAGGCCCGTCATGGAATACTCCCCTCTCTCCTGGATGAACAGTGCCCAATGTCACCTCTCGCTGCTGGACAGAGTGCAGAGGAGGGCAGAGCGACTCATCCGCGATGCCAGCAGCCTTCAGCAGCAGCGACCACATGGACACCAGTGGCGGCAGCGGCAACATCGACAGCAGCTACATCACCAGCAGGACGTCCCCCGCTGTATGCTCGACAGCCTCGGGCACCGGAGCAGGGTCGGTGCCATCACAGTCCTACACAAGGCCCAGGTCCAACATACACCTCACCTGGCGGCACTACGGGTCCCTGGGAGGAGAAGCCAGCACACCACGAGAGCGACGGTGGCTAACGGCCTCCTCCTTGAAATCCCGAGAAGACGCACAGCCAGGTGCCAGAGGGCCTTCACGAGTGCCACGGCCCACCTGTGGAGCGCCTTCACGGGTGAAGTGGGCGTTAGGGCAATGAACACCCAACAGGTGAAGGTGGCGGCTCATACCTGGTGTCGCCCTTACCCGCCCTAGTCACATCCGCCTGAGCACAAGCACAACTAGTGACAATGCTTTAAGATAGGCGACCTCAAGACAAAGGTCGTCTTTAGCATGGAGACAATTTCCCCGCCCCTTTTGTCATATGTATCTTGATGTTTAAATAAAAAAAATAAGAGAGAGAGAGAGAGAGAGAGAGAGAGAGAGAGAGAGAGAGAGAGAGAGAGAGAGAGAGAGAGAGAGAGAGAGAGAGAGAGAGAGAGAGAGAGAGAGAGAGAGAGAGAGAGAGAGAGAGAGAGAGAGAGAGAGAGAGAGAGAGAGAGAGAGAGAGAGAGAGAGAGAGAGAGAGAGAGAGAGAGAGAGAGAGAGAGAGAGAGAGAGAGAGAGAGAGAGAGAGAGAGAGAGAGAGAGTGAGTGAGTGAGTGGGGATTCGGCAACAATCCATGAGTAAGCGGACGAAGACAACAGAAAGTGAGGCAGGAGGAGAGGCAGGCAGGCAAGCAGGAAGGAGGGCGGATGAGCAGGAAGAGTTGTGTTGGTGATCCTGTCGAGAGGGCAACAGAGGCAAGCCAAATACATCCATAGGATCATGCGAGGGAGGCTCCTTCTGTGTTTGTCATCGCGCGATCTGAGTAAAGCTGATGTGCCGGCGGTGCATGACGGGTGAGAATCGTACAGCCATTCGTCTCATCCTTGTACGCACGAAATAAATATACTGTGAAAACGGCGATATAATGAGGAGTGAATATGAAGCCGAATAGAAGCCAGACTAGTTGGCAATGAGACGGGGGGGGCATTTCTTTTTTACAGGAAAGGAAGCAACTTAAGGGCATAAACAAAAAACAAATAAAAAAACAAATTAAATGGTTGAAATATGTATAAAATGGTGAAGTGAACTGAGCCCGGATGGTGATTATGGATATGAAATGAGCCGTGACGGTGATAGTAATGATGGTGAAATGACGAATCGTTGATTGATAGGTTGGCACTAAAGGTGAAGCGCTAATGCTGCACTAAAAATGGTAATAATTGATAGAGGTTTGCGCAGGTCAGGGTTGAAAATGTGCGGCGGCAGAATTACAACCTTGAGCTTTTCCCTACGGCAGAGGAAACAGCTAAAATAAACAAAATAAACAAATAAAGAAAAAAAAACGCTACTCACTGCTCCTTCAAAACCAAACAGAGGGAAACATTACAATTGCTAAAACTTATTAAAACCACCTTCTTGCCATAACCGTTAGCTAATAGTTAATATTGACATGAGCCGAGCAAGAGACACACTTGTAGCTAAAAAAGGCGGAGAGGAAGCTAGAGAAGAATAATCATAAAGCTGCCTCTAATTGCTCATAAGCCACGCGAGGGGTACTTATGAAAGATAATACTAGTCACGGTGATTTCCTTCCGTCTATTCTATTTCAATCCTTTTCTCCTTGTGTACATATCAACTTTTTTCCTCCCTTTCCTTTTCTACATTAGCGCTTTTCCTTTACTCTCTCCTGTTTTTCATATTTCCTTCGTATATTAATTCCATTCTCCCTTAAATTTCCTTTCCGTTTCTAAGTCGGTTTAATTTCCTCTCTCTCCTCACGGGTGTAATTTAACCTTCTCTTCTCCCTCTTTTGCCTCTTGTACCCTTTATTACATCAACCCTGACCTGTCTTTTTTCCTTTATCCTTCCTGTCTCTCCGTCCGTCTTTCCCTTGCTCTCTCTTTTAATAAATGGTAAATATGTTTTGGCTCCACAAAGAGACAGCGCGAAAGACTACCTATGTGGGTAGACTGGTACGCGTGATGTGGCGGTGACAAGAGGAAACCTAATTAATGCCTTACACTTGTGAAAAGGGAACTGGTTCATTATGAGGAAACTATTAAATATTCCATTCGTGTAATATTAATATGGACGCCCATATTACAGGTTAGGCGGAATAGAATATTAAAGTATGCCGCAGGGAAATTAGCCTGGGAGTAATGTTAATTAATTCCTACAGTGACGTTACTACAGAATGGTAATTAAGGTGATTAGCAAAGGATGCCGTTAGAATTGGCAATGTATACCCAGAGGCTGATAAAGCCGTGCAATGGAGGCCGTTCACTTTGCTGTCATTTTCTTGCGCTTCTCTAGGGACTGCCGAGCTTGCTACTAAGGGGCGATGTGATGGGTGTTGGGGACGGGCACGTGCGGTAGGTATTAGTGGTGGTGGTGCGGGTGGTGATGGAGGCAATGGCGGGGGTGGGGCGGGTGTAGGTATAGTGGTGGTGGTGGCGGGTGTTGTGGTGCCGTGAGGTCGGGAGCTCTAAAACGTGTGCAGCGATATAATTTTTTCCCCTATGCCAGAAAGTAGCGAAAGATGACATTCACTATTAATTAATCCTCCTATAGAGCGCTTATCCCTACAATAATAGCCTCAGGTTTACTTAATGGTGGTGATGGTGGCGGCAGTGACAGACAGGTGGAGGTGGAGGTGGCGGCGGTGATGGTGATGACGCGGTGGTGGCAGTGGCAGTGGTGACAGGTAGGGGCCAGGGCCAGGGCCAGGGGGTGTCGGCAGGGCAGCGGCAGCCTCAGACCTCAGTCGTTCTCTCACCACCGGGCCGGAGGGTCGTGCGGGATCCCGTCCCAGTGAGCCTCACACGTTGGCGCCAACATTTCAACACCACAACCACGACCGCTCTCCCCAACATTCACGCTCTGCCCCACCACCAGGCCCACTCTGTTATCCCAAGTACCCCCACACAACATTTGCCCATGCCGCCCACGCCAATACGCTAGCGTTCCCCACCTGCAATACTACGATGCCGCAAACCACAAAGCAAACTACTCGTACACGCACAAAAATACAAGCACACACACAAACAAACACACTCTAAGAACTTGTAATCTTATACAAGCACGCAAACATTTAGTGATTACCGCAAGAAGACAGACAACTCACCTTTGGTCCCGTGAAGCGTGAGTGTACCCGCCGGACGGCCCGCAGCAGCCTGGGGAGAGAGGGAGAAAGGAACAGTGAAGGGGCGTGAAAGACCAGCTCTGGAGAGACCACCATACGTAGATAATGGGGAAAATAAACCACACTTGCCCACAGTGTCTTGATGTGAAAGATTTACTGACTGTGTGTGTGTGTGTGTGTGTGTGTGTGTGTGTGTGAGAGAGAGAGAGAGAGAGAGAGAGAGAGAGAGAGAGAGAGAGAGAGAGAGAGAGAGAGAGAGACAGACAGACAGACAGACAGACAGACAGACAGACAGACACACACACACACACACACACACACACACACACACACACACACACACACACACACACACACACACACACACACACACACACACACACACACACACACACACACAGAGAGAGAGAGAGAGAGAGAGAGAGAGAGAGAGAGAGAGAGAGAGAGAGAGAGAGAGAGAGAGAGAGAGAGAGAGAGAGAGAGATTTGTGTGATGAATTGTAAGGCTATCACGATATAAATACTGACTTGCATAGTGTGTGTGTGTGTGTGTGTGTGTGTGTGTGTGTGTGTGTGTGTGTGTGTGTTTAATATATATGCATACATATATAAATATATAGACATAGATAGGAAGAAATAGATACAGACATAGACATAGATTTAGAAAGATAGATAGAAATAGAAGAGACTGACAGTCAAACTCTCTCTCTCTCTCTCTCTCTCTCTCTCTCTCTCTCTCTCTCACACACACACACACACACACACACACACACACACACACACACACACACACACACACACACACACACACACACACACACACACAAGCACACACACACACACAAACAGACACGGGCACGGACTTGTTCGGATACATATATAAGAGTTTAACTAACCAGAAGAAAAGATATCAACACATTTCAGGGGCTACAACAGGGACGGGTTGCTGCTAAAATTGTTTCTTACTTTACACGACGACAACCACTTACGTGAGGCCCATTCTGCGCGCCATTACACGCTCGCCTCACTTAAAGAACGAAAAATTGCTGTAAGGCGTAAAATACTTGATGGGAGAGAGAGAGAGAGAGAGAGAGAGAGAGAGAGAGAGAGAGAGAGAGAGAGAGAGAGAGAGAGAGAGAAGACCATGAATGAATGAATGAATGAATGTACAAATGAGAATGCGTGAATCAATATACTTATGAATGCTGGAGCATATCCTATAACAGAGCGATTGGAATTTTTTTTATTTAAATCATCTGTATACAGAAGTGAGAGTGACCTTTTGAGAAACTGATCCTTTCTTGAAATCGATAGCAGAACGAGTCGCGAAGAATGGCTGGGAGCTGGACCAGATATCAGTTAGTACAGATATAGAAATGGAACTTAAAACCAAATTATTAGCTTGTCATAAAAAAAAAACGAATATAAAAGAATGCAAAGTGTGTGAAAATGAAAAGCCTCAGTACAAACTAAGTCGCAGAAAGTAAAACGTCTTCGGCAAGATGTGAACACAAATAAGCAAATCCAAAAAACTGATTACTGATTCCCAACTGGCTTTGAAAAACGTGCCACAGAACGCAGGAAAAGCGAAAGAATGTGAAGATAACGGACGAAACCGCTGGAGAAAAGACTCTTAATCAGTCTGACATACAAATTCCGTGTAAAATATAACATTGAAAATAACATTATTTAAAATTTCAGCAAAATAGAAAAGTGTCTAGAAAATCTACCAAAAATCAATTAAAAACTGAAGCGCTTCATTCAAACCAATGTATCAGACGAGCTTCCCTTTCATCAATTTTATTTTTAACTGATAACGTGAAGGCAGAACGAACCCTTCCATTCACCTGTGCAGCTCAACCCACACCTAGCCCCGCCCCACCCCGCCCCGCCCCGCCCCGGCTCACCTTCAGGTAAGTGCCGATGCGCGTGTGGAGGTAACCTTATTGACCCATCATATGTGATAGTTAATCCTATTCTGCTTGCTGGGGCTATTTTTCTCTTGTTTTTCTGTGCAGTGTCGATGTAAACAGTGCTGCTCAGGAGGTCATTTACTCCAATCTTTTGTGTTTCTCGTCAACCAGTTTTCTTCCAAACTCACAACTTTTGTATTTTTAATGAACTGTTTTCTTATGACTTGGGTGGCAAACTTTGTTCGCTTTGGGAATGTCAAGTGATGCGATAACACGAGCGCGAGAGAGAGAGAGAGAGAGAGAGAGAGAGAGAGAGAGAGAGAGAGAGAGAGAGAGAGAGAGAGAGAGAGAGAGAGAGAGAGAGAGAGAGAGAGAGAGAGAGAGAGAGAGAGAGAGAGAGAGAGAGAGAGAGAGAGAGTGTGTGTGTGTGTGTGTGTGTGTGTGTGTGTGTGTGTGTGTGTGTGTGTGTGTGTGTATGTGTGTGTGTGTGTGTGTGCAGGCGCATGTGTTTGTATATCTGTAGGAGACCGGAAAAAAAGGCGAGGGGCACACAACTCGAAGAAAGAACAAACTGGCGGTGTGTTCACAAATCTTTAAAGCAAACAACGAAAAAACAAACAAGGATGTTGAGCAAGTGCGTCGGCCCATGGATGGCCAGCACACGGCGATGGTGGAGTTGGTTCTTTAACGTTCTGCTCGCTACACACAACACAGCTGGTCGGCCACATATCACCCCGCATGCTACGACTGTCAGGGCTCAAACAGTGTCCATTTATTAGTCCTGCTGACAATCTCATAACAGAGGCAATACCATCCTTTCGATACCTGTCATCTGTGTGCGACCCATTTGCGGCCTTTTTTTTCTCTATATTTGTTGCCCTTAAACTACAGCCGGAATTCTTAAACGTATCGGCGCCTCAATTCGCCTCTTTGGAAAGCCTCTCGTAGAAGTTCCTGGGATTTTCATGGACTGTTTTGTGACCCTAGTGATAGTTTTACACAATTTCTGCATCTTGAACGGGTAGATCACGCATGGAAACCCGATTAATCTTCTCTGTGGCCTTGGAAAATAGTCGTGATGGGAACCCGATAAGTTTAAGAATATGAACCTATCTCCGATGTAAAAAATGATAATGGTTTCCCGGAAATACACGAAAAAAGTAATTCTCATGTTTTTACTTGCACGTTTTACTTCACGTTAATTACTTCATCGCGAGCAAAAGCTTTTGAAAATTCACTGAAAATGGAAGAGTGCTCTTCCACCTTTATACTGAAACAACTAAGGTTATCGTCTCTTTAGGCTCACAGAACGAAGGTGCTCCTCTGCCGCCTAGAGGACAAGATAAAGGAGAAAGAAAAAGAGAGCGAGAGAGGGTTGTTTTGTAAAGAGAAAATATGAATTCTACACACAAACCCACATCCACTCACACCCACCGACCCCCTAACAAGCACATACACACACACAAAAAAAAAAAAAGATAAAGGAGAGAAAAAAAAAGCGAGAGAGGGTTCTGAAAAGAAAAAAAAAAGAATTCTATACACAAACCCACATCCACTCACACCCACCCACCCACTAACAATCACACACAAAATTAAAAATCCTATCTAAACACACAAAAAACAAACAAGCATTCGTATACATCCACGAAGTAAGTCGAATGATCCATTAAAGGCAATAGCATACACTTAGGCGAAAGGCACAGAGAATAGACATCATATAATATTGTTTTCATATTTGGGAAGGTGAAGGAGATGCAGTGAACCATGAACGTGTTGCTGAGAGGCTCGTGTGCGTGTGTGTGCAAGACTGTTATTCCCCGGATGGTTCTCAACTCCTCCTTCAGCAGCTTTTATGCCCGAGACAATACAATAGCAGGGTCGTAATGCCTGAGAGTGGTTGTGGACGCCCTCGTTAGCAAAGAATTAAGCTTCCTCGCTGGAAACACGACCCACAGGACAGCTATTCCCGGGTAATGTTCTGTTGTGTCTCGGCTTTTCCTGTTCTCCTATTTTTGTCATGAAAATTCCACTTCTGAGTTTTGTTTTTTTACCTTTATATATCATCCATGGCCGCATTCCCTTATCTGTGTACTGTTCCGTTATGCACGTTCCATATGTTCACTTATCTTTCGTTATCTTTAGTATACATTGGTAACGTTGGTCATGAAAAATATTCCTGTTTTTCTTCTAATGCCATTCATTACTTATTTTTATAGTTTTCTTTCATCAAGCCATTATCAGCGCTGTCGGCTTTAAGCTTTATTTTTGCATGATCCAAACATTTTATCAGTAAATGAATCACGGGAAATTACTGGCTGCACGCACTATCAAAACAGAAAGAGGATTGTACGATGCTCCGTGAACGAAGAAAATCAATTCCTAAAAGTTTCTTTTGACGTCACAGTCGTGGGACTGACGCTGCCCTGATATATTAGCTCACTATATGTGCACTTTTTTGTCATTTTTAGGGTGACTGAGCTCTTTAGAAAACTCTAAATTGAAAAAAAAGATAGATAGATAGAGATAGATAGATAGATAGACATAGAGAGAGAGAGAGAGAGAGAGAGAGAGAGAGAGAGAGAGAGAGAGAGAGAGAGAGAGAGAGAGAGAGAGAGAGAGAGAGAGAGAGAGAGAGAGAGAGAGAGAGAGTTATAGATATAGATAGATAGATAGATAGATTAGATATAGATAGATAGATTAGATATAGATATATATATATATAAATAGACAGATAGATAGATGGATAGATAGATAGATAAAGAGATGAATATATATACATAAAGAAATTTTACTGCTAATATAATAGCTTGCGGCATAAGGGGCTGCCACTTGTGAGCGGGCAAAGGGGGGGGGCAGAGCACCGGAGGCAAAGAGGAGGGTGACACCTGAGCAACACATGTGCTCTAACAAGTGCTGAGAATCGTGCATTTCCCCGCTCAGCACGAGGTGTGTGGGCGGGCGGATCCTGCAGCACGGATTCTCCTCACGCGGCCCCGACACACGCGATAAGATTAATGTATATGTCGAAACCATCGTCAGTTTTCATATAAAAAGCATTACTTACATCTGCGTCGCATGTAATGGCACGCCCACTATTACTCTGACTATTTCGTGTGTTATTGTCGTGTGCTCTTTGTGTGCCGGGGTGAGCTGCACGACCAAGTTAGGGGCTGGGCCGCGGGCTCTGGCAGGCACTAGGCGGTCCCATCCCGCTAAGACTGTTTGTTAATCAATCTCCTGCTCTGTTAATTACGGGTTGTCTTGTGTTCCGCTGTGTATAAGGCGAGGGATATGAGAGAGAGAGAGAGAGAGAGAGAGAGAGAGAGAGAGAGAGAGAGAGAGAGAGAGAGAGAGAGAGAGAGAGAGAGAGAGAGAGAGAGAGAGAGAGAGAGAGAGAGAGAGAGAGAGAGAGGTAAATAAAGACAGAAACACAGACAGTAGCAGACATACTGGGAAACAAACACACAAACAAACAGACAAACCAACAAAAAATATAAGACTCACAATCTCGCACAAAAATAACCCGGGCCCTAAAGAGTAAATGAAACGCGGAGACGCAACATTTTTAGCCAGCATCGCATTAATTAAGCCTCACCTGACCTATGCGGACTTCCCGTGTGCCTCGCCGCGGGGACATCCCACAACACCCTCGCCCCGGCCTCAGCGGTGCTTTCATTCCGACTTGTCTTTGTGGCTTTTCTCTTTTTACTTTTTTACATGACCAACATTTGCGTGAAATATTCATACGTGTATATATATACGCACGAATAGTTGCTCTCCTTGCTATTTTGTTTCCACTCGTAAATCCTTTATTTTTATTTTATTTTTCCCGTTCGCTTTTGCTCTCAGGTATTTCACGTTGTTGACAGTCAGATCCATTCGGCGATAATCCTTTGGTCTCGTGTCATTGGGTTTAATCTTTAGTGAAATGTATTTGATGAATTGTTAGTGAATATATGTTTTACCCTTTTCGCCATTTTATTTTGCACTTTCAATTACGTATTCCTGAAAATGACGCAACAAACGTTTACGTAATGAAGGTCACGGTGAGAGAAGGAAGAGTGGATGGTTGTAACGCTTCGTTCTAACTGTCTCCCGAGCCAGCCTTCCACCAGTCCCCTTTCTGAGTTCGTTCGTCATTTCTTTTATAGCAACAGACTCTCTCCTCCCTCAGCCCTTCCTGCCTCCTTCCCCTTCCACAGCTCATGAACCCCAGGGACTCGCTCGCCGTCTCCCCTCGCTGCCTCGTCTTGGCACACACACACACACGCATCCTCATTTCGGTGATGCTTCACTCGCAGAGTTTCCAAGCTGCCATCCCTCTCATTACCGGGCCCGAATGTATCCAGCTGGGAGCGCCGCGGCACTACGCTGGCATAATCGTTCGCCTTAAAATGAACACACAGTCTGTTTAGTATCGTCTGTCAGTTTAGGTTTTCCTTTCGCTTGGTGTATTTGGCAAATTGTTTCGTTCACAAAGCGGCGTTCTTAGTTACATACCATGCCTGGGCGTTTTATTTAAAGTTTTAGTGGATGACTCAAATGAACAGTACCTCGCAGAGTTACAAGTGGAGTTCTTTTATTCAAACGTTAAATATTATCACATCGTAGTGCAAGAAAAGTGAAAATAGACGAAAAAAAACATTAAGAAGGAAACTTCAATTTTCACTAGATAAATGACTCCATAAAGTGACACTGGTCCCCCTCCACAACCCTGACCCCTTTATCACGCACCACCTGAAGGTCACGCTCCGGTCCTGGCCCAGCTCCCTCATTAGCAGACCTGCCCGCCTCCCCCTTCCCTCCCAACCGCCTGCCCTTTATGATCGCTTTGGTCACTAAGTCGGTCGGTTCGTCCAGATTAGGAAAGGAATTATCTAGAATGATGTATTTAATGTCTCGGATACTCAACACTCAACCAAAAAAATGATAGGAAGATTAAGAGAGAGAGAGAGAGAGAGAGAGAGAGAGAGAGAGAGAGAGAGAGAGAGAGAGAGAGAGAGAGAGAGAGAGAGAGAGAGAGAGAGACTGTTTGTGTGTGTGTGTGTGTGTGTGTGTGTGTGTGTGTGTGTGTGTGTGTGTGTGTGTGTGTGTGTGTGTGTGTGTGTGTGTAAAAGGTGTGGAAGAATACGTGGCATTCTGCAGGAAGGGGCAGGAAAACTTACTTAACACGGAAGTAAAAGCAAGATAACATTATTTAGTTGGCTTAGTAGTGGGGCAAAAATGTATGTCGGAGGAAGTGTGTGTGTGTGTGTGTGTGTGTGTGTGTGTGTGTGTGTTTAAGGTGACTTTTGTTGGTGTCTATGAGAGAGAGAGAGAGAGAGAGAGAGAGAGAGAGAGAGAGAGAGAGAGAGAGAGAGAGAGAGAGAGAGAGAGAGAGAGAGAGAGAGAGAGAGAGAGAGAGAGAGAGAGAGAGAGAGAGTCAGTCAGCCAGCACAAAACACGACACAATGTTACCAGACCACCACAACAAAAGAAGGGAAAAAAAAGGAGAGTACTGCAGCACGGGCGGACAGGCGGACAACAAACAGATGGACACAAGGACAGGCACGCCGCTCCTTGGTATAATTACTCATAAGAACACTACAAAGGGCCCAAAAAAGGGGTGTTCAGCAAAAGGAAAAAGGAAGGAAGGAGGGAGGGGAACAAATGGTGGAAAGAAGGGAGTGATGGTAAATGGATAATGTAGTGTAGATGGGAATGGATGGAGGCATGGAGTCAAGGAAGGGGGAAGAAAGAGAGTGGGGAAAAGGAGAGGGGAAGAAGAGTGATGACCGGAGGGATGGAGGACGAGAGGGAGGGAGGGAGTGAGGGAGGGATTGTATAAGGCGATGAGGAAAGGAAGGAAGATGGCTGGGGACACGAGGGGTTGGATAAGTGGATGAGTGGAGGTAAAAATATCGCAAAAACAGCCTTTTTTCGATGTATCCCTGACGGCTCGGCTGACTCTGACGGGGCGGTGCAAATTATTCTTTTAAATGTTACTGAGATAAAAGAAAAAACGAACTCGGTTTCATCGTTCGTCCTTTTAATCAATCCTCGCCTTTTCATATCGTTAAGGTTTTTGTGTTTCCATTTGCTTTGAGTCGAATTTTTTTTCTGGAACAAAGGGAGCGATTATTCCTTTATATGTTACAGAGATAAAAGGAAAACGAACTCATCCTTATCATTCGTGCTAATAATAATCAATTATCGCCTTTTCATGTGGTTAACGTTTTTGTGTTTCCATATGTGTTGAGTCGAAGGTTGAGCTGGAAAAAGATAACACACTGAGGGAGCGATTATTCCTTTATTTAATGTTACTGGGATAAAGAAAAAAACGACCTCATCCTTATCATTCGTAGTTTTAATCCATGCTCGCCTTTTCACGTGGTTAACGTTTTTGTGCTTCAATATGCGTTGATTCGAAGGTTGAGCTGGAAAAAGATAGCACACTGAGGGAGCGATTATTCCTTTATTTAATGTTACTGGGATAAAGCAAAAAACGACCTCATCCTTATCATTCGTAATTTTAATCCAAGGTCGCCTTTTCATGTGGTTAACGTTTTTGTGTTTCCCTGTGCGTTGATTCGAAGGTTTAGCTGGAAAGGTTAAAACAATGAGGGACTGAGTGACCTGCAGCAGCGAGTGGTTTGGCTTGATTAATGGGCTGCGTGGTATCGGGTTGCCTGTCCAGGTCGCGTGACAAAAAAAAACTTTATGAGACGGAGATTCTTGTTCCTGCTAAGTGCTCCTCCTGTTACCGGCGCTCTTCTTTCCCCTCTCGGTGGTGTCATGACGTTTTTTATTATTGGTATTTTTGTTACTATACTTTTTATATTATTATTATTATTATTATTATTATTATTATTATTATTATTATTATTATTATTATTATTGTTGTTGTTGTTGTTGTTGTTGTTGTTGTTGTTGTTGTTGTTGTTGTTGTTGTTGTTGATGTTGGTGGTGGTCTTGTTATATTCTACAGTATTCTTCTTGCTAATACTATTACTCGATATTGCTTATTGTTTCCCTAACATAATGCAACCTACATATTGACAATGGTGGTCTGTACATAAAAACGTCCACCACAAGAAAGCCTTACATATTCACACCCAACACACACACACACACACACACACACACACACACACACACACACACACACACACACACACACACACACACACACATATCATAAAGGAGGGTTTGGAAGGCAACACCCTCCCTGGCCAGCCCGACCACTCATTCCCTCGCCCTGGTGCTAGTCTGTTGTCTCGCCACACTGCACACGCCACTCCAGCGCGTCATCATCCCTTACGACACTCCAAACTATGGTGACGCGCCTGTGTAGTGCCGCCTGAAGCGCTCCAATATGTCAAGAAAATAAGGGAGACATATACTTGACTTTAAAATGTACTGACAGGTGTTAAGTGCTTGATTGATTGTTACATTGAATTGTGGGATCATGGCGCCGCAACTACAGGGGTCATATGGCGCCGAATATTAAAATAAATAGATAATAGTTAAGTGCATGAATACGCCTTTTTTTTAAGATCTAGAGTTCTTTACTCCACAAGGGCGTTCAGAGCGACGGTGCCTCTGCAGGCGTTTAAATTTGTGGAAGGTTTACTGTTTGCTCAATAATTTCATCAGGTTGAACGTCACTGGTGAGAAAGAGGCAGCTAAGTTGTCTAGTTATGGCACTCATAGACAGTATTACTGGGAAACTCGAGCCCGAAGCAATTTGAGGAGTCTTCCAGGGCTGCACGGAGACAGATCGAAACCCATTTTCTCAAATTCACTTTCCCTCCGCCGTCCCGGAGCGCACTCTCCCGCGTGCCAGTCATAAGCAACACAAAAAGTGGATCAATGAAACAACACACAGTTCCATACCCATCGCCGAGCAAGAGAAATTTCAGAATACGAGTATCCGCTTTTCTTGCCACGGTATATATATATATATATATATATATATATATATATATATATATATACTGATTGAACTTCGACATATATATATATTTATGAATATATATATATATATATATATATATATATATATATATTATATATATATATATATATATATATATATATATTGATATATATATATATATATATATATATATATATATATATATATATATATATATATATATATATATATATATATATATATATATATATATATATATATATATATATATATATATATATATATATATATATATATATATATATATATATATATATATATATATATATAGATATATATATATATATATATATATATAGATATATATATATATATATATATAGATATATATATATAGATATATTATATATATATATATATATATATATATATATATATATATATATACACGTATTCCCGACCGTCTTGGAGACCGGCCCAACAGTCTAGACCTCTTCCTTACCTCAAACCCTTCTGCTTATTCTGTCAAACTGTTCTCTCCGTTGGGCTCCTCCGATCACAATCTTATTTCTGCATCCTGTCCTATCGCTCCTGTACACCCTCTGGACCCACCGAAGAGGCGATGCTTCTGGCATTTTGCTTCAGCTCGGTGGGACGACCTGAGGATGTACTTTTCCGATTTCCCGTGGAATGATTATTGCTTCCAGGATAGACACCCCTCTGTGTGTGCTCAGCGCATCACAGAGGTGATTGCCTCTGGAATGGAGGCATACATTCCTCGTTCTTTTGCTACTCCTCACGCTAAAAAGCCTTGGTTTAATCACGCTTGTTCTCGTGCTATCAATGATAGAGAGGTAGCTCACAAAAGGTACCAAAGCCTTCAAACTAATGCTAATTATGAACTTTACATTTCTGCCCGAAATCGTGCCAAATCTATTCTCCGACTAACCAAAAATTCTTTCATTAATAGAAAATGTCAAAACCTTGCTTTCTAACTATTCCAGTGACTTCTGGCATCTAGACAAAAACATCTCCTCCAACTTCACTTCTTCATCTTTCCCTCCACTCCTCAGTCCTGACGGCAACACTGCCGTCTCATCTATCTCTAAGGCTGAACTCTTCTCTCAAACTTTTTCTAAAAACTCCACTCTGGACGATTCTGGGCATATTCCTCCTACTCATCCCCCCTCTGACTCCTTTATGCCTGTTATAAAGATTCTTCAAAATTATGTTTTCTATGCCCTCTCTGGCCTCAATCCTCAGAAGGCTTATGGACCTGATGGAGTGCCTCCTATTGTCCTTAAAAACTGTGCCTCCGTGCTGTCACCCTGCCTGGTCAAACTCTTTCGCCTCTGCCTGTCAACATCTACCTTTCCTTCTTGCTGGAAGTATGCCTTCATACAGCCTGTGCCTAAGAAGGGTGACCGCTCCAATCCCTCAAACTACCGTCCTATAGCTTTACTTTCTTGTTTATCTAAAGCTTTTGAGTCAATCTCAACCGGAAGATTCAAAAGCACCTTTCCACTTTTGACCTTCTATCTGATCGCCAGTATGAGTTCCGCAAGGGGCGTTCTACTGGTGATCTCCTAGCCTTCTTAACTGACTCTTGGTCATCCTCTCTTAGCCGTTTCGGTGAAACTTTTGCTATTGCGCTGGACATATCAAAAGCTTTTGATAGGGTCTGGCACAAATCTTTGCTTTCTAAACTACCCTCCTACGGTTTCTATCCTTCTCTCTGTACCTTTATTTCCAGTTTCCTTTCTGACCGTTCTATTTCTACCGTGGTAGACGGTCACTGTTCTTCCCCTAAATCTATTAACACTGGTGTCCCACAGGGTTCTGTCCTATCTCCCAGTCTTTTTCTGTTGTTCATTGATGATCTTCTTTCCAAAACGAACTGTCCTATCCATTCCTACGCCGATGATTCCACTCTGCATTACTCAACTTCTTTTAATAGAAGACCCACCCTTCAGGAACTTAACGACTCAAGGCTGGAGGCTGCAGAACGCTTAGCCTCAGACCTTACTATTATTTCCGATTGGAGCAAGAAGAACCTGGTGTCCTTCAACGCCTCAAAAACACAGTTTCTCTACCTATCCACTCGACACAATCTTCCAAACAACTATCCCCTATTCTTTGACAACACCCAGCTATCACCTTCCTCAACACTAAACATCATCGGTCTATCCTTAACTCAAAATCTCAACTGGAAACTTCATATCTCATATCTTACTAAATCAGCTTCCTCGAGGCTGGGCGTTCTGTACCGTCTCCGCCAGTTCTTCTCCCCTGCACAGTTGCTGTCCATATACAGGGGCCTTGTCCGCCTTCGTATGGAGTATGCATCTCATGTGTGGGGGGGCTCCACTCACACAGCTCTTCTGGACAGAGTGGAGTCTAAGGCTCTTCGTCTCATCAGCTCTCCTCCTCATACTGATAGTCTTCTACCTCTCTTTCTATCTTCTATCGATATTTCCACGCTGACTGCTCTTCTGAACGTGCTAACTGCATGCCTCCCCCTTTCCCGCGGCCCCGCTGCACTCGACTTTCTACTCATGCTCATCCCTATACTGTCCAAACCCCTTATGCAAGAGTTAACCAGCATCTTCACTCTTTCTTCCCTCACGCTGGTAAACTCTGGAACAATCTTCCTTCATCTGTATTTCCTCCTGCCTACGACTTGAACTCTTTCAAGAGGAGGGTATCAGGACACCTCTCCTCCTGTATTTGATCTTCCTTTCAGCCCTCTTTTGTTTTACTTTAGCGAGTAGCGGGCTTTTTTTTATTATTGTTTTCTTTTTTTGTGTATATATATATATATATATATATATATATATATATATATATATATATATATATATATATATATATATATATATATATATATATATATATATATATATATATATATATATATATATATATATATATATATATATATATATATATATATATATATATATATATATATATATATATATATATATATATATATATATATATATATATATATATATATATATATATATATATATATATATATATATATATATATATATATATATATATATATATATATACATATATATATATATATATATATATATATATATATATATATATATATATATATATATATATATATATATATATAAGAGCGAAGTCTTACATTAGGAGTTAGAAACAGAAGGCTATTATCGTTACAAGCAGAACAAAAAAATACACGGTATTTACCTGAGCTGCTCGTGATAACCTGCGAATACAGCCACGTTCCTTTCATACTGAACCATTTTCTTAGAAAATAAAAAAAGCTAATTGAACGTGACGTTCAAGAGGAATTAAACTTATTATAATCTTTGGCCGAGACGTTTGAGATAAAAGCTTCTATAATGGGATTAGGAAGATTTTTCCCTTTCGATGAAAATTTGTCTGACAATAATTTTTCCAAAGTAAAAATTACTAGTACAATAGAGTAAAAAATAGAAGGATTAAAAAAACAGCCAGGGGACAGGCAGATAAAGGGGACAGAAGTTTTCAACTTGTGAAACTGGAACAGTTTCCGCTGCGGTAATCTGATTGGCCTCAACTCCTGCACTCTCCCACGTCCATTCCCGACCATTGTGGCGGCCATCCCCGGCGTTAATCGCCCGGGCACAGACGCGTGTGTACCAAAATAGACTAACAGATAGATGATATATGCGGCGCCAAAACTCACAACACAGTAAGCCAATGAACTAAAAGGGAATGGTGGCGCGGAAATCAAATATTCGTCACAAGAATATTATACAGAGCAAGAGAAACCAGAAAAAAAACAATGTGGCACGTTTTTTTTTTTTTCAAATTTATATTCATTACATGCAAAAACCGCCTCTGTCGGCCTGAACCATCAATTGTAATTGTTGTTTTGTCAGGCCGCGCCACAATAATACAGTGTTTTACCAGCTTCGTCCCTCCATGTAAATATCAACACTGCTAACACGGCAAAAACATTATTACATCGAGACTACCTTCCATCGATATTACAACTGTTATTATTATTATTATTATTATTATTATTATTATTATTATTATTATTATTATTATTATTATTATTATTCAATATTATTATCATTATTCATTATTATTGTTATTTTATTATTAATACTATTATTATTATTATTATTATTATTATTATTATTATTATTATTATTATTATTATTATTATTATTATTATTATTATTATTATTGTTCTGTTATTATTATTATTATTATTATTATTATTATTATTATTATTATTATTATTATTATTATTATTATTAATATTATTATTATTATTGTCGTTATTATTTAACTATTATTATCCGTTTTCTTTTTCTTCTTCTTCTTCTTCTAATTCATATTATTATTATTATTATTATTATTGTTCTGTTATTATTATTATTATTATTATTATTATTATTATTATTATTATTATTATTATTATTAATATTATTATTATCATTATCATCATCATCATTATTATTTTCAATAATATTATTATTGTTATTGTTATTACCATCATTAGATTGATCAAGACTATATACAGTGTACTACTATTATTACTGCTATTACTACTACTACTACTACTACTACTGCCACCAGTACTATACTACTACTACTACTACTACTGCTACTACTACTACTACTACTACTACTACTACTACTACTACTACTACTACTACTACTACTACTACTACTATTACTACTACTACTACTATTACAACTACTACTATTACTACCGATAATAATAATAATAGTTATAATAATAATAATAATAATAATAATAATAATAATAATAATAATAATAATAATAATAATAATAATAACGATAATGATAATAATAATAAAAATAATAATAATAATAATGATAATAATAATAATAATAATAATAATAATAATAATAATAATAATAATAATAATAATAATAGTAATAATAATAATAAAACAACTACTATTACTACTACTACTACTACAACTACCACAACTACAACTACTACTACTACTACTACGACTTCTACTACTACTACTACCACTACTATTATCATTAGTACTACTACTACTACTACTACTACTACTACTACTACCACTACTACTACTACTACTAATAATAATAATAATAATAATAATAATAATACAACTATTACTACTATTACTACTACTACTACTACTACTACTACTACTACTACACACACACACACACACACACACACACACACACACACACACAAACACACACACCATGGCACCTTCCCTCTCTCCCTCTTCTCCTAACTCTCGCCTTCGTTGCTCACCCCTCCTCCCCTCCATTACTCCTCTCTTTCTCCTGCCTCTCGCTCTGCTCTGGGGCAACACTCAATCACCGGCGAACCAGGACTTTGACCATTTAATTTGCAACTCCGGCAGCCGCCCTGACATTGGGGCGCAGCACTGAAATTGAGAAGAATCTTAAAACGAGCGCGTCTTTCGCCCCGTTGATGCAATAACACGCACACGCCGCCTGACGGCCTGCCGCACCAATAATGAAAGCACAGGTGTATTTGTTTAGAAGCAACAGCAGCTGCAATAGTAGCAGCTGTTGTTGTTGCCTTGGAGGAAGAATACAAGGAAGGAGCATGACGTCACATAAGTGGAGCCAGCTTGGCTCCGCCCCCTCTCCGCCGCGGCCCTCAATTCCACTCAAAACATTTTCCCACTCACTGGACGCGCGACACAGACACACCTCAACATTTTGTCTCCATGCCGGCTTGCTCTACCTTTGGTCACACCCACAGAGGCAGGGATGGCAGCATAACATTTCCTCATTAAGATACAATGATTTCTGTTGCGAAATATTTCATAAGAGGCGAAAAAACTTGGCTAGAAAAAGAGACACAAAAGAATGCGAATGATTGCCTAGTAGTAATTTTAAGGAAATCATCTGTAATTCCTTTTCCATGGCTTTTACACACAAACAGATCAAATTGCTGGAATGTAGAGGTCTTTGAGTGCTATCAGAAATGCTATGAGCACAAAGTTATTTAAACACGCAAAAACATAAACACACACAAACACACAAACACTCACAAACACACAAGGACATACACAAAGACACACACAAAGACACACACAAACACACACACAAACACACAAACAAACATATATATATTCGCCCATCGAAACATCTATCCTAATTACCTTATATAACAGGTAAAATTTCCGTCCTACCTTCCTGAGAGAGAGAGAGAGAGAGAGAGAAAGGAAAAGTCTATTTATCCACAATTCATTAGGGAAGCAACGAATATATTAGAGTGCATGACATTCTCTCTCTCTCTCTCTCTCTCTCTCTCTCTCTCTCTCTCTCTCAGAATATTGCAATAACGGTAAGAGTTGGAACCATTATTTCCAGCGCTGCTCATTAAGAGAAGTGTGGTGAGAAATAGACGAAATTCTTGCCTGATGGTGACCCAGGATTTCAATGACTAGACTCAAGTAAAAATAAAGTATGTTTGCATTCAGAACAGGCGAGTATTGCTAGGGAGAGGCATTAGGCATGTAAGCATTTTTAATTCAGTCGATATCATAATTCCGGTAACGTCGAATATTATTTTTTTTAAGAGCTTGAGGTATTCAAATTCCAGTCGGTAATTCAATAAGAGTTTCCACATGACAGCTTTGGCAATTCGATATGTCTGTTAATTTAATAACATCGCTAAGAAAAATAAATTCATGAACTATCTTATCGTCGCGCGTCTCCGTGCCGGGGTCTCCTATTTCTGTCTTGAGCGTGGAGCGAGATCAATAAGAAGCATCATCAATAGCTGTCGCAGTAATGACATATCCCAAGAGTTTCATAATACTTTAATAATATCTGGTAAGAACGTAGTTTTCTGAAATCAGAGTTACACGTAAATAAGAGATTATCCTCATTCGAGTAAAAAAAAAAAATAATGTTTGACATATTTGAGAAGGATTTTTGTTTATTAACCTTTTGCGGCTTTAATCTAAACTTAGCCTAGCTGGCATGTGACGCAGGTAGCATCGAGGTATCTATAGAGGATTGAAGGGGAAGAAGATACGGTGGAATGTAAGAGGTAAAGGACAGTCTGTAAGAGGAGAGGGCTTGACAAATCGAAAACCTTTGACTGTTCCAAAGAGCTGTTTAAAGTTTGTCGTTTCTTTTTTTGAATCAACTGACAGGTTTCTGATGGCTTAAAACCTTTATTGGTGTTTTAGGTATGTACAAGGTCTTCCAATAATATTCATTTGTTCTGAGCGTTTGCAACTATTCCTGCCTCAACACACCTGTTTACATTGGTCTGAATGAAACAATTCTGGCGTAATCTTATTACTAACTTCATTATTCTTCTCTTGCTTATAAACCATTGTTACAGTAATGTGAATATTTGTTGTAATAACGATCCTCGCTACCACCCCAATCACTGTTATCATAATTATTACCAATATATTTTTTTTCTTCCGGAGCGTTATCATTGAACTCACCGTCTTAATTGTTATTCATATTATTAAGGCCATCATATAATTAATCATTAGTACTAGTTTTTAAATCAGGAAAGCTATTATCGTTGTAAAAACAAACACCTGTTCCTCTTCGCTCTTATTAGCCAACACATTGCCATCGTTACTGGTATTATTCCCGCGAATTAATGAGCGATATCTAAAAAGCATAATTAGTAATCATTATTTTGGGCCATCCTCAGGTTTCCACTTAATGGCATTATCTTACTTTTACTTTTTGTTATGCTCATTGTTATCGCATGCAGGCACATGTTTTCCTCATGCTACGACTGTTTTCCTTTTCTCCTTAAGCATTCATCTATGGTGGGTGGGTGTAGACTACTTTGATACTTCCATACTTCTGACTAAATCAGTCCACCAGTGGGAGATCAATGTTGTGGCCTCTCAGCTCCTTGAAGGTGTACTTGACTCAAGTAGCAATCAACCGTCGAGGGAATGACTGACAAACATGGCTACGCCTCGGATCCAGCGCGATAGAAAAAAAATTGCGGGTGTTGGTGGGCGCCACGCCCTCAGGCCAGCGATTCGGTTAGAATTTTCAAATCAGCCGTTATTAAAGAGCTTTTGCTGCCCACTTAATTCAGGTGAAATGGACCTCATTATTATGTCTCATGCAGTGAGGTTCATCTCTAATAGTGCATTAGAAACATTAGAAAATGGCGCTCCTGTCAGTGGTGTAGAAAATATTGGCATCATTACACTGAATGCAAAGGCATGAACGTGTGCTTGCTCTAGTGTTATGCACCGACATGCATCAAGCACGGGTGGGCAACGTTTTGCACCTCCACCAGGTACGCCGGGCCACCGCGGTGATTTTACTGTACAAATACAGATTTCTTTTGTGCAGAGACATAAGACGCCAAATAGTGTGTTTGTGTGTGTGTGTTTGTGTGTGTGTGTGTGTGTGTGTGTGTGTGTGTGTGTGTAGAAAAAGAGGAGACAGACAGACAGAAATACACACACACACACACACACACACACACACACACACACACACACACACACACACACACACACACACACAAGCACACAACCCCCTTCCCCATGCACACACGACTCCTTCCTTTCCACAAATCAGCTCGTCCACGCCCTGCTCACACGTCCCTGGTGACAGACGCAGCTCCGATTCTCACCCTTAAGTCGGAGTCATTTTCCTTCGTCATGAATTTTACCCTTCAACCCGACCTGACCTCACCTAACGAAGGAGCCAGTCCCTCGGTCGACTTTTCTGCCCCTGTTTGTTACCCTGACCTGAAGAGGGACGCCCGACGCCTCCTTGACCTCGCCATTAATTATCAGGTTACTTGACACTGCCTGGATTCTGAGAAGTAGGGAGAGAAGGAGGAGGAAGAGGAGGAGAAAGAGAGTAAGGAGGGGAATCAAGAGGTAGCGAAGGGGGAGGAGGAGGAGAAAGCTGAAGAAGTAGGAGTGAAATAATGAAGGAGGGGAGGGAGGAAAGCTCAAGAGGAAGTGAAGGAGAAGAGGAGGAGGAGGGGAGGATGCAAGAAAGGGGAAAAATGAGTTGCAAGGTAAAAATGGAGGAAAAGGAGAAAGGCGAGAGAGGATTGAAGATAAAAATTGGAAAATAACGAGACAGAAGGGAGAGCGGATAATGCGCTCTCCCTCTCTCTCCCTCACCCTCACCCTCTCCCTCACCTATTCCTTGGTCTCCTTCGCCTTTTCCTCCCTTTCCACCTTCTCCTTCTTCTCCTTGCCCCTCTTCCTTTTCCTTCTCCTTCTCCTCCTCAGACTCAATTTCTTTTCCGTTTAGTCTCGAGTCCTTGAAGTGAGCCCCTTTTGCCTCACCTTTTCCTTCTTCTCCTTCACCTTTTTCTCCCTTTCCACCTTCTCCTTCTTCTCCTTGCCCCTCTTCCTTTTCCTTCTCCTTCTCCTTCTCAGACTCAACTTCTTTACCGTTTAGTCTCGAGTCCTTGAAGCGATCCCCAAGTACTCGAAGGCCGTAAAGAGCCAGAAATCGGGGAAGGAAAAGGTTTCGGTGACGCAACATCGATAGCACTGAATTTACAAGGATAATTGACAGGCCGTGTCTTTTAGGGGGCTGTTGCTTGCTCGGGGGGGTGGGGGGTAGGGAGGTGAGGAGTGGGGGAAGGGTAGTGCAGTGCGTGTGTGTGTGTGTGTGTGTGTTGCTTATCCATAGTGGCACATAAAAGCTATCACACATGTTATCTCCGGCCATACTTCTTATTCAACTCACTCTTGCATATGGACGGAAACTACTCTAACAACGTTATCATTGCACACCTGCATATGTTCAGTCTTCAGGTGGATCAGGGCGCTGTGACCAAAAACACCTAAAGTTTCTCCAGTTGACTTTGGATTTACATTTCGAAACTCTGTCGTAAGCCATGCGCACCAAGAACGTAGCATGTATTGTGTGCATCAATATTTGCCTAATGTTCTTAAAATGCTATTATTCTTAAAATACTGATCATAGACTTACTGATCTTAAAAAAATACTAATGTTCATAAAGCTTAAAACATACCGACTCATCACTTGCAGCTAATCGTGAAAAGTATCGATCTATATAATTATACGAGCGTCCAGAAGATTTCTCATAAACAAGGGTCTTCTCACACCTGCATTCCGAATTCTTTTACAGCAATAACGTCATAATTCTACGTTATAATCCACTCATATCTCTTGACGATGGAATTTCCAAAAATAGAAAAAAGAAAAATATACTTTCTTCCTCTTAACGAAACTAAAATAAGATTCCCGCTCTCATCGTTGCTGAAATACATACAAACTTTCCTGCCTGACCCAGAACTCGGGACACTAAAAGACTCCTGAATTACGAATTTATTTTCACATTCTAACGTCTGTTTGTGTAAAAATGTATTTTCCTCCCACCACGTTGTTATTTCCATATTCATGTAATTCGTATTTCCTAAACTATATATGGAAAACTTATATATAATAATCTCAACCTGACTGTCTCCGTAACAAGAGCAGCCTCGGCAGCGTCAACATTTACATTGTTGGGGTAGGCGGTGGCTGAACGGATAGCAAGACGGCCCCGCGTTCAGGAGGACGCGAGTTCAATCCCCGACCGGTGCCACCAAGCTGGGATTTTTCAGCCGCCGCCGAGTGGCTTAAAACTACCCACATGCTGTCCAGAAGACCACCTATCAACCCAGACTCTAGATTCTAGGATTAAAGATGAGCTCCGGGAGGGCAGCATGAGCCAATACAAGATGGCCCCACTAGAAACACTCGCCTGCGCCAGAACGGTTTGGGCCGACCATCAGGACCCACCGGGAAGAAGCCTTGGACCGACCATCAGGATCCACCGGGAAGAAGCCTACCGGCGCAATAGGCCACGACGTAAAAAAAAAAAAAAAAAGCCGTTCTGCCAATAATTACTCTTGACAAGAGAAAAATATGTTCAATGTGCATTCTCCGTACGATAAATGATAATTATACTTAAAATACTTCACTTAAAAACATATATTAACTATGAGTGCTGCACTAATGCTTTGAATACCACTATTTGCCAAACAATCTCCATTCCAACCGTGCTCACTTTGCAAGATCTCAAACATGAATCTTACTTACTTCAGACATGAGTTTTAAAACCTTTTCTCATATTAGAGTCTTTACAAATAAATTCACCATGTGTGTGTTTTCGTTGCTTTAACATCCAGATGTATCTGATAAAAAGCAAAGACGTAACAGTGAACGCCACGATTGTATGCCTCAAAAACTCCCTAGCACCAGTTCTAGAGCATCTCTTAGCAATACTCAGGAGAGATGTTTGTTTAACCCATGCAAGGAAAAACATAACCGGGCAGACCAATAACCGAAATGAATGATAGATACCTAAGCCAACGTAAATACATAAATAGAGACGAACAGACAGATAGACAGTTTAACAGCCAGATAAACATACACACAAACACAGAGACAGACAGATCCAGATATACGAAGAAACAAACAAACAATTAGACAAAAGGACAGGACAGACAGACCCTTCAAGAGGTATGCGGTCAAGTGGCTGCAACACTCGTCTTAAGAGGAAGGGGTCATTGGTTCGAGACTTATATTAGTCCATTTTCCCTCTTTTTCGTGTCGGGTGGTTGGAGATAGCGTGTAAGCGTTCATGTATAGGGTCTTAGCGGCGTCGGGGCTGACGGATTGGAGAGGGGCGTGACGGGCGCGGCGCCTCGTCTGGGAAAGCAGGATGCAAACCACTTTACAAGAGTTCCGCGTGAATTTACATGCCTGACAACGTCCCTCATCACGCGCATGAATGTATAACTTGAGCATCAACAACGGCGGGTGAACTTGCTCCCCACAGACCCAGAGTGAAGATTGTGTAAAGAATATAAACGAAAGCCTCACAGGAGAAGACATACACAAAGAAGGCAGCAGAATTAACCCAGAAGTTGCGCTAATCAACTCCCAATAGATTCTGAAGGTTTACAGACATATGATCATAATAAAACCCAGCAGCATTAATTTCACCAGACCTCACAAAATACAAACATTTATGGTTGCTTAGTGCCTTACATATTCATAATACCATCGTTCATACATGCATTGGCCTACGTCAGATGCCCACATTCAAAGTTACTCATGAGGAGGCGAGATTATCCACAAAGCTACTATGCGCGGGTTCATGCCTTCCACAACGCTTTTACTACAGTGAGCGTTGCCAGAGCTCGACTAACACGTAAATGAGCTTTGGGTGGCGCTTCTCTTATCTCAAAGCAAGAAATCCCGCAGGAAATCACCAGCTTACCCACATCCCACCATCCAAGACTGACTTGTGAGGGTGGCTGATGAGGGTCTCCAAGCCTTATACTGCTATATTGAGAAGAGAGAGAGAGATATATATATATATATATATATATATATATATATATATATATATATATATATATATATATATATATATATATATATATATATATATATATATATATATATATATATATATATATATATATATATATATATATATATATATATATATATATATATATATATATATATATATATATATATATATATATATATATATATATATATATATATATATATATATATATATATATATATATATATATATATATATATATATATATATATATATATATATATATATATATATATATATATATATATATATATATATATATATATATATATATATATATATGTATATATATATATATATATATATATATATATATATATATATATACATATATATATATATATATATATATATATATATATATATATATAATATGGACCAAGACCAGTGAAACTCATCCAAACAGTAAAACTATTTGCAACCTCCTCCAGTGTTCTAGTTTCCCGGTCTCACGGATGTAAACATTAAGGCTACTCATCTGGGAGGTAGGGACAACATGTGGCAGTCGCCTCCTTCCAATTATAGATAGGTACACGGGGCCGCCGTCACCACCAGTCGCTGGACACGGCGCCGTCCACTTCCGCGGCCAAAAGATGGGTGTTATTGGAAAATTCTGTTTCCTTTCACGGAAACCCAACAAAAAAAAAATCAATCGATGGACAATTTTGACAGTCTAAAACCGAACAAAAAAAGAGTATGCGGTCGTGTGTGTGTGTGTGTGTGTGTGTGTGTGTGTGTGTGTGTGTGTGTGTGTGTGTGTTTCTGTCTGTCTGTCTGTCTGTCTGTGTGTGTGTGTGTGTGTGTGTGTGTGTGTGTGTGTGTTTCCGTCTATCTATCTGTCTGTCTGTGTGTGTGTGTGTGTGTTTCTGTCTGTCTGTCTGTCTGTGTGTGTGTGTGTGTGTGTGTGTGTGTGTGTGTGTGTGTGTGTGTGTGTGTGTGTTAAGCTATGTAACATGACCAAACACCTCAGTTGCTCATCTCTTATTATAGGCCACACGTGTGCAAGGTGCTAAACATGAGGCCTGCAATGAAAACAAGCCTCCCACCAGGTTGTTTTTAGGGCTTGACAACACCCTGGCGCAGCTGCTTATTCTTGTACGGCATTGAAACCAATCCCGATAACACGCCACAAAACACGGAATATGTCGTGTTGAGATGATGTTAAGGGGTCCTACAACGAGGAAAATCTAGATTCTAACGACAACGTACCTAGCAGTGATGCCAAACAAATTACCGTTGAATGTTTCTGTATAAGGTCAGTATTTACACAACCTTGCATGAAGGAGCTTCTGCCAGAAAGTTTTAGGCAGACTATAATCGCCAGCCTCTCTATAGTGCAATCCTCAGTCTTTAGCGGGAGACAGCGAAACCATTCCAAACATTCTATTTTTTTTTTAAGGAAGGTATTGGATTTATTGTTCGCACAGCGGTATGTTTCTCCGTCACCCTATGCATCTTTTATGTACGGAGCAGCCTTAAAGGCATCGTTTTTGCATCAGTCATTGTAGCAGGGGGGAGGGAGGATGACGATTCAGTGGACGGATATGATTATGAATATCGTTATTATGATTATTATTAGCATGTACTTAATATATTATCGTAATTTTGATATCATCACCATCATACGGGCACGTGACAGCTACCCAGAAACCGACCATGCTCCCCGGGCTGTTGCTGTAAGAAACAATACCGAGTGGAGGAGGTCAAGGTTCGTGGCTAAATCAAGTCGATGAATCTTGCCGTTATGTACTTACTCGTAAGGATGTGAAGGTCTGAATGGAAATTGCGTTGAAGGATTCTCCAGGTTTGACGTCGTAGGGTGGGTGAGGCGCCGCCCCCCCCCCCCCCCCCACACACACACACCGGCGTATACCCCTATCGATATATTTATTGATTCCTCATTTATCATCATTTTCATCGTAATCATCGTCATCATCATCATCACTACCGCCACCATCATCACCATCACCCCCACCACAATCATCCTAACCGCATTTATCATCACTTTTTTTTCTTGAACAGTGCAGTCATGATCCTCCGTTCTCCTAAGAGGTCACATATACAGTCCAGTAGAGCAGGTCTGGTACAGGCCTTACACCTGTATATCTCGATGGTTCAAAATAAGCATATCTAGTTACGCCCTTGGTATGATGTTTACCACCACGCTTAATCCTTCAGAGAAAATTAATAGAAAAATAATGAGTCAAGGTTCGTTAGCTTTGTACAAGGTTGAAAGGTTTGACCTTCCACTTAACCTTAAGAAAGTAAACGCCAGCCAAATTTTGGACCAGCAAAAAAAAACTAAGCATGCACTAATGCTGTTGTCCTATTTTTCACGAACATAATGGAATACAGTTTAGGTTCATCAGTTTCCCCCTCGGTGTAAGACAATTTTTTTTTCATCATACCTGAAGACTTCCCCCACACCGCCGGCGTGCCGCCCTCCGGAGTCGTGCTGGGGCAAGGCATCGAGATCAAGGCCGTGGTGGCAGGCCAGATACTTGTACTCGTATGGCTCTTGTTTAGTATTTTCATTCCAGAAATAATTTGCCATAACAACATAACTCTCTCTCTCTCTCTCTCTCTCTCTCTCTCTCTCTCTCTCTCTCTCTCTCTCTCTCTCTCTCATAGTCTGTGTGTGTGTGTGTGTGTGTGTGTGTGTGTGTGTGTGTGTGTGTGTGTGTGTGTGTGTGTGTGTGTGTGTGTGTTCATTTAAATACATATCCCTCTGATGAGATGAGTCCATCTCTCACTGACAAATTTAACGTTACACGCAGTGTTGCGCACAATACGTCATTTTGCAGTAGAAAGCAGCACCAACATTATATAGTAACAGCAGTACTAGTAGAAGCAGTAGCAGCAGCAGCAGCAGTAGTAGTAGTAGTAGTAGTAGTAGTAGTAGTTGTATGTAGTAGTAATAGTAGCGGTAATAGTGATTCTGAAGTAGAAGCCTGCCTTTGTTGTCGCATAAAAGTCGCCTAGCTACTAGAGAGGAGGGCTGTAATGTTATCCTCGTTGTTCTATTGTCTGTCCGTTAACAGGACATCTGAATAACGAATTGTTACCATATACACATGCGAATAAAGTGCTTTCAGTTTCTTCCTTGTCACAGGGGTGGTCCTGCCCCTTTAAGATACATGAATAAAAAATAAGTATAATGAATGTATAATGAATGGTAGCGATCATTTTCAAAATATAATTTTAGCCAATATGAGTGGCAATGCCTTCTTGTAATACGAAGTTTCATTGCTGTTGTTGCTTGATAGTTATTCTTTGTTCTCGTCATGTGGCGGAAAACTTAACAAATACCAGCCTGATCGGTCACCGAAGTGTTGAATCATTCTTTTCTTCCTTCTCCGCGGAGCCTACCCACCGGGCCTCACCCTGAGGAAGCCCATCCATCCGTTTCCTTTCATCCAAAGTTTTAATGAAAAACTGATAATCTACCGTGACTGAAATCGGAAATGTTGCTCTTACCCCTTTGTGATGGTGATGGTGAACGTGATGGAGGCGGTGATGGTGGGCGTGATGGAGGCGGTGATGGTGATGGTGGGCGTGATGGAGGCGGTGATGGTGATGGTGGGTGGGAATCTTGAGCCTTACTGTACGACGGTCGCTGAGCAAACACACAAAATTTTGATGTTGATGCTTCTGGTATACAGTAACCGGAAATGATACTGCTGCTGCAGCTATATCTAAAGCTTAATATTACATACTCTTACTATAGTTATTACTCTTGTTCCTCTCACACATTTACCTTTAACATCATGGCAATAATACAATAATTGTTACAAATG
>NC_066549.1:10148653-10153653 GCF_024679095.1 Eriocheir sinensis | reverse complement strand
AGCGATATAATCACAGAACAACACATAAAAAGAAATAGCATGTCATACAAACGGACACACGGATATTAGATGAATAATAATAGAAAATAAGTTACCAATTACAATCTATCAAAAGCCTTGGCAGAATACAACCTGCACAAGAGGGGCGTACAGAACCAGCCAAGACCCTCACCAAACCCGCTCCTGTGCCCACCAACCAAAGGAGTCAATATGATCACGCCAACCCTCGCCGCGGGGAACCGGTTAAGCCACTCAGATAAGGAAGCAAAACTATAATACGGTCAAGCTGTCAAATGGTCAAGGGGCGGAGACTGTGGTAAGGGGGAGGGGGAGGATGACGGAGGGGAGTAGTAGAGGGTAGGACGTGACGAAAGAGACTAGGCGATGGTGAAACCGGGAGGCATTTAGGGGAATATAGGATGATTGAGATAGATAGGAAAATGGAGAGAGATAGATAAATAGATAGAGACCAGGTAAGGTAGGTATGGTAATAAGTCTCATGCCGAAGAGCGCTACCCCATAATTAGACCACACTGGCGAGACCCAAACCCAGACTGAGACCTAGATCCGATGCCCATATGTCACCTACTCGATATAAGTGGGACACCTTGCGAGAGAGAGAGAGAGAGAGAGAGAGAGAGAGAGAGAGAGAGAGAGAGAGAGAGAGAGAGAGAGAGAGAGAGAGAGAGAGAGAGAGAGAGAGAGAGAGAGAAAGTTACTGCAGTAATAAGGGATGATTAAAACAGTTCATGGCCGAATTTCTCACTCAATTACACACACACACACACACACACACACACACACACACACACACACACACACACACACACACACACATGCATATATTTGCACACAAAAATATATATAAAATCAGCTTAAGAATTAGTAGTGTTGGTGACTACGAGTCCAGCACATGATCAGACCGTGGGTAAATAATACATCCACTACATCACACACACACACACACACACACACACACACACACACACACACACACACACGCACACACGGTCACAAACAAGCATGACGTCACAAGGTTCGTCTCCTCTCGTGCAAAATTACCAGGCGGAGGAGGACACGCCACGACGCACCAAAAGTCCATACTAACATAACACTCGTAGGACAAAAGACACAAGATATGAGTCACACACAAGACGCAGAGGTTCTAAAAATACGTGGAAAAAGTGTAAACAGGAAACAGGTATAAAACTTGGGGACGTGCCTCGAGGAAATAGCTGAAAAATATAAAAATTAAATAATTAAAGACCAAAATAGTAACAATACTTCTACCACTACTACAATAACAACAACTACTACTACTACTACTACTACTACTACTACTACTACTACTACTACTACTACTACTACTACTACTAATAATAATAATAATAATAATAATAATAATAATAATAATAATAATAATAATAATAATAATAATAATAATAATAATAATAATAATAATAATGATAATGATGATAATTATAATTATTACTATTTTATTATTATTATCAGTAGTAGTATTGATAACAATAATAATAATAATAATAATAATAATAATAATAATAATAATAATAATAATAATAATAATAATAATAATAATGATAATAGTTAAGCCATGGCTACGGGAAGGAGAAAAGAGGAGAGGAAAAACGAAAATCCTGTCTATGAATTAGAAGGGAGTCGCAAAAGATGATCGGTCGATGTTTTCGACGTAGTGGTGCTCCAGTCTCCTTGAAATTCTTCGAGTCAGAATAAAACATGTTTGTAATAATATTCAGTCTGTTCGAGAGTTTATCTTAAAAAAATAGGGCTGAAAATGTTTAACAACTCTCACATTGCAACGATGCGTACAAAATTATATGCGACTTGCACTCTCATGAATATGTAAATAAAATATTTTCTTGCATCGAGCTCGCGAGAGTGATGGAGCTAATGCATAACGCTGTAAATATAATAACAATAAAAAAGGAAAAAAACTTAGTGTGGATGTGGATAAGAAATGTATGAACGGATGAAAAGTGGGTGATAGAATTATCGTACATCTGTTTACTAGAGCTCTAGAGGCATAATTACTTTATGATTTCCATCTCAGTGTCCCTTTTGGAGGATGTATACGGAATAGGAATTTAAAATATGAATAAACTGCTAATGCCAACGGGACGTAGTCATATCTCCTGCACATCCACAAAAACTGGGGTACTGCCATGTTTCCTTCACATAGTTCATCAAATTTGCTACACAAAAAACATGTATCCACTACATGTCCTATACACGAACACTGAGTACTCAACGTAGCTCCTACACAAAACAGTGCCTCCGGCCTAACTCCTACAGTTCTACCGACGTATCTCCTACAGTTCTGCGATCTCGTATTATGCACAAAAGTGAAGTGCAAACGAATGCGAAGTTTTTGCAGAGGAAACACCGTTGCATTATGCAAGAAAGAGCACAAAACGCTGGAGAATATAAATGTGGGATTTTATTTTCTGTTTAACAACATACGGTAGGTATACCAAATGAAACTGAACATGTTAAAATTGGATTTCATGTGCACATTCATTACATAGGAACTTTTTGAATGAATACCTCAAGCCTGTCATGAATGATAGTACAACAAGAGGGCCATTTTACAGGGTTATAATGTGCTGCTGCCACAAGAGTAGCCATGCAATCTGCACGCAGGACACAGCGTGTCGGCAGGGCAGAAGAACCAGTGTCCTGCCCAGAATGACCGCAATGGAGAACAAGGCCCAAAAATGCCGTCTCTCCTTAGCAGAGGAAAAGTTGGTGTCGTTCTTCCTTGTCCTTCCTTGCCCCACAAAATGAGAGAACAGTGATGGGTCGAGCCTTGACTTAACTCGACTCTACTCGTGTCTGAGTGTGAATCCGACCTTTGTCTATGTAGACTGACTGACTGGAATCCTATAGAAATTGTGATTCGCTGCCTTATTTTGATGTAGGAAATGTGACTGGAGCCCTGTAGGGATTGTGAGGGGATAGATTTGTGTGTAGGAGATGCGCTGCATCTCTGTAGGAAATATATCACTACCCTAAAAACTGCTTAAGTTTTGGGAGTTGAACGTGTAGGAAATATATCGCAGGAAATGTGGCGCATCCCCATGCCAACTAAATCGTCGCACAGTTAAGCCACCACAAAGACGAATAACAGCGCCTGAGAGTACACTGGAGAGATAAAATCAATACCTTGAAGAGTTGAGTCTGAGTCACTGGAATAGGTAAACAGTAGAGTGACGACAAAGTAAATTCCACACAGCTTCACTAAACCCTTAGATCTTTTACAAAGCCTTGATCTTTTATCTTTGTCGAAAAACATAACATTTTGTCTTCATGGATAATTCATGGTTAAACAAAAGCGTAACCATTCCTAAGCATAAACACAGGACTTCCTGCCCAGCTGCATCCCTCGGATTCTTTCTGAGAAACGTTTACATAAAATATTCCGAATGTAAGACGATGCAAAATATATGGCGATCAACTAATATGTATTCTTGAAGTGAAAGTTAACATCTGATGAAACGCATCCTTAAATAAGTATACGACCATTCAATGACAACGTGAGGAACACTTGTATTTGTGACCAGATGAGGCTTCTTCAGTCACTTTGCTCCTCAGGTAAAGGGCAAATAAATATTTAAAGACCAATGGTATTTTTAGCTATTGATCAGTCCTAACTTTAGCAGAATCATACAACAGCAGAGCTCTTTTGTTATCCGCGTAAACATAACCAAAATGGCGGTCCGTCATCCCTCACTGGATGAGGGACGAGAGTCTGCTGATTGAAAATATCGCGGTAAACGTTGAGAATACTTCAGGAATGGACAATGGACTATTGTAGTTTGCAGCATTATTATGCGGCGGGAGTGGCTGGGCCTTCTGTTCGTTTAGACTTTAGATCGTTCATAAGTGTGCCGTGCACACGCATATATAAATATAAGCTGTCAATTATTTAAGCGTATATGTCTCTCGGTTGATCTTGTTCGTTTACTTGTCCTTTTTTTTTTTTTATAAATATATGCCGCTGGGTGAAATAAAACTATTATTATTATTATCATTATCATCATTATTATTATTATTATTATATTGATTTTGCTGGCGACAACACCGATCCATGACGGGAGGATGGCTTCGGTGTTAGCAGGAACAATATAATAATAATGTTGGTTATTATGTGGAGAAAAGGTAAAGGTGTAAAATGGCGATTATGCAATGAAAAATATTGAAACCATGGCAACAAAATTTTTAAAAGAACACATAATAACAATAACATAATGAGCAAAGACACTTTTTTTTAAATGGGAATAAGACCGTAGTGGTAAATGCTATTGAAATGCAAAAATAAGTTTCAAATGGCTAGAACACATTGGAACTGATCGTCAGTGAGGCGATCGACACCCAGCAATACCAATGAGACCCACAATATTGTTAGTAATACCGGTTATCACAACGCAGTCGGGTCGCCGCCAATTTTGCGAGGAGCCACGCAGAGTATTGTCATGTCAGGACGGCGTGATTGTGTTCGTTGTTCTGGGGAGTATTTGCATGAAAATAAAAGCCAGTCGATTTAATATTACGTCACACACGAGGTAAACGGCAATTGGATTAGTCTGTCTTTTTATTAAAGTGATATGAAGACCAAACACTATCCGTTCATTAGGAACTAACCTGCCTCTAACCCAGACGTCCTAGGCGAAATGGTAAATAGAACACCTGGAGCAATTAGGAACTGAGGGTGGGGGAGCAGACATAGAGAGGAGGATGAGGAGGAGGAAGAGGAGGAGGAAGGGGTGCAAGAGAGGGCCAAGAGTGGAGGCATGCCAGACGAGGGACACGAGGTAGAAGAGGGAAGTGAAGTAGGGAAGAACAGCGCTATTGTTAAGGTGAATATGGCCACTCGCTTTCCAGTCACCGTCTTGTCTCTAGGCTGATTATGCTCACTGCCTCCTACCTAGCGCTCCTGCCGGATCACAAGAAATACAATC
>NC_066549.1:10118653-10146153 GCF_024679095.1 Eriocheir sinensis | reverse complement strand
ATGCAAGATGGCACCACTATAAACAGTCGCCTGCGCCAGAACGGGCTGGGCCGACCATCAGGCCCCACCTGGAAGAAGCCTTGGGCCGACCATCAGGCCCCACCAGGAAGATGCCTACCGGCGCAACAGGCAACGACGTTAAATATTTCTAAATACTTAAAATTCAAAGGAAAATCAAGACCAATCATCCAGGAGACAAATGTTTGAAATGATCCCATGCGGTACTCAATTGAGCCCTTCGCCGGCATTTCACTTTCACACACAATCTTTTGCATTAGTCAGTCACTCATTATTTGATCTCCACGCCGGGACAACTGGAAGAGGATTATTTTCCAAACTCATGTCCTCACAATTCTTACAGAACGGCAATACCCCTTGACGCACTGTTAAATCTATGTTATTATTAATATGCCTGTACCTCGCATATCCTGCTCTCCTGTATCTCACTTCTTTGTGAATTTTCCAGGGAGTCAAAACGGACACAAATATAGGTAATAAAATTATTCTCAAGCCTTTTCAGGGAGGTATACAAGTATTTTTACACTGATCAGTATCAACCACAAACACCTTGTTAAGCTGTAAATGTACTTGGCACGCTTTTCAAAGCAGCTTCCAATCCTGCACTGATAATCTAGACACATGGAAAAAGAGACGCAAACAATCTGCCTCGCGGCTCCTTGTATTATTTCTGTCGGGGTCGAGAGCTTCATTAATTCAAAGGTCACGAAGCTCTCTGCCTGCTGCGCTCGTAGGATTTTAAAACCCTTCCGGAATGTCTGGCGCGTGTGATAATTTTATTCATCGACTTTTGGATAAATACTGCTCAATGGTGCTTCATTACGCGCCGGCGGAATGCCTCCGTCGTGATCTAGTTATTTTCCCGAGCGTGTGTATTTGGTTCATGATTGTTTTCTTTAACATAATCATTCGTATACTGTCGGTACAGCTTTAATGGTTGCATATTCAAGAATGCCATACACCAAGCATATGCCGAAACACTAATCTTCGGATATTTCTCGTACGAAAACAAATGTCGCTCAGTAATGTCTCAACAACATGGAGAGCTAACGATGGACCGCACGTGGCACAATAAATCCCTCCAGTGGATGGATTTAATATAATAAACAAGTTTCAGTTTTATAGAAGCACATTATGGCAGGATTTAGAAAATAAACCGAAGAATCTTACAAGTCTGTGTATACGGAAAAAGGGAAAATATAATGACGGTAGACGTTTGGCGTGTGAAGGCGAAAACTGAATACTTGTCAGAATTGATACTTTCCGGTACACAACAAGTCAGTTCATCTTTAGCAAAATTATGAGACATATTCAACACAGTGTTGCTTAGGCTGAAAGAAGCGACAAAAAACAAGTAAAAAGGTATTCGGAGAAGTTAAGTTTAATCAGGACATATTAAAGAAAAATATTGGAATCGCTGCTGGGACAAAGGGCGCACAGCGGAGTCTTTTGAAGTGACACCTACGGCCACATCCGTTAGCGAGGAGGACGGCCATGGCGCGGTGGTGTGAGGACGGACAATTACGGAACAACATACAGCGACACATTGGTTGATTTAACGTAGTCAACCACGCCAGAGAAAATCATTTAATTTCCATAATGCATGTGACACAAAGAATAGAAAGAAGGCAACCAGAGAGAAAATGCTATGTAGCAAAGCGGAAACGTATCACTTTGCGTCGCCGTAACCGGACTCCAAGGGACGGCGACGAGGAGGAATAATCTGGAACCGAAAACTATGGGGATATTTTTAATATAACAGCCTCAGCATGAGGAGAATACGAATACAGAAAGGAAAAATGGTTATTGACAAAAAAAGCAAATACGTCATACCAACAAAGCACCTTACTCATTGAACCATTCCCGGCAGTGTGCAGAGAGCGGACAATCCGTTATATGTTAAGCCTTCACCTGCTCACCTTTACACTGACACACTCGTTGGACAGGAGGTGTGCGGCTTCACCTTCCTATTTCTATTATCAGGTCAATACATAAGTCTGAGTTTGCTAAACTACTTGTGTTTATAGTCCGCGATAAGGTTATTGGTTATATATAAATGTTGTATTGCCATGGGCTGCGTCGGAACCGTAGTATTTGTTGCAAGCGTCGTTGCACCGGCAGCACTTTCTTGTACATACCCAGTAATAAAGTTTTAATGGGTTTGTGTAACTGTCCCAAACACAAATGTGCGAGCACATCATAAACATGCGCCATTCTTGCATAGTGTGTGTGTGTGTGTGTGTGTGTGTGTGTGTGTGTGTGTGTGTGTGTGAAACTTTAGAACCTTATTGCCCTTGTAATACTGAGGCTTATAATAAACAAGTTGGTGTAATGGCAAGGATTCTGCAACGTAAGTATTATTCTTATTATGAAACAAGGTATTTAGAAAAAATTGCTGTAAAGTTATTATTCAATAAGGATGGGGTTACTTATTGTTTGGCACGTTTCTAATTTCTGTGAAATGTGTGTTTTGATGAAATGAAAGTGTTAATTTGACTATTCATGAAAAGTTACTTTCACGCGACTCTGACGATATCTCTATTCAGCTTCCAAGGCAAAAGGGAATCCTTCCTCACCGCGGGCTTCCCGCAAGTATTAAGTTAATAATCTGCCCGTACCCCATGACCGGCGGGGCTGTGAAGTGTTTGTGGTGTAGGGTTGTCCGGCGGGGCTGTGAAGTGTTTGTGGTGTAGGGTTGTCGAGTTGATGGTTGAAGAGGGGCGTCTCTGATCAGCATTAACATGGACTTATAGAAACACTCAAAGCATGATCATCCACAGAATTATGGACCCGCAGTACTGTGAAGCATCTCTTGACGCACCACATCACTGACCGGTCACTGCCGATGATGTGATGATCTTTACAAAATCACTGGTGAGAGTTCAATTTTATGCATGAGCAAGCAAAACCACAAGGACATGATCTCTTAATCCAAGACCTCTGTCAAGGCATTCGGAAGCTCACTGAATGAATCATGCAGCAGCCTGATCCTGCGTGTGGCGAGGAATCTAAAATGTCACAGCGTGCTATGGAACAATGGTGCGCCTTTCCAGAACTGTAATATTGTGTAATGGCTCCCCTTAGCACATCAATTAATGTTATCTGCCTGTGTGAAGAGTTGACTTCATGCAGCCTCTACATCGGAGAAAAATAGCAAGGTTCTTAAGTACCATGTCCTCCTGTCTTGTTTCATTATCAAGACATGAATAGTGCTCTCAGTCTTGATTTATTACTACGTAAGATTTGAATATGAAAGGGCAAAATGCGGCATCCTAAACAGTGCTATACTGATGGGAAAATGAGTCAACTAAAAGACTGTTCGGTGAGGCTGAATACAGGTGTAACATCCCCTTCATATACTACCGCCGACTCGAATTCTCTTGATTACAGGTACCCTCAACGAATAGAGCATTTGTATGATTCTTGAAATGTAAAGACTAAGGTGACCTCTATAAAAATATCACGGCATGAACAAAGAGCAATCCTGCCGAAAGCTGTTCATAATATCGCGGGGAAATCCTCGTGAAAGAAACCCGCGGGAATGAAAGTTAACTCGAAGGTGTGCCCCGCATTGTCATGTACAATGTCAAATTACGTTGTTTTCATTATTAATAAAAGTTGTGTGACTTTCAATGAAAACATGAAGTATACTAATGCTCTTGACTGCTCTTAGCTTCTCTGCCTTACTTTCGATCCCGATAATTCTCGAAGCATTTAACTACGAGGGAATAGCCAGAAAGATTAAAATTAATACACCTCTCTATATTTATTTGTATAGGTCAAAATAGTAAAGTCTCACTGTGCCAAAGGGACAGCTGGATAATTTACTGACGCGGGTTACGACGGATTTATGAAGACACTGACACTTCTGTGGTGCCTTTGACGAGGCTGCTAGACAACACTCCCTTACACGGCCAGAGATAATCAGTTCGAGGGACGGAGGGTTCGAAAATGAGATGATGGTTGGAGGGGAGGCGGACGCGATGGCGGGGGAGGAGTCGGGGAGCCGCCTGGGATGGGGAGGGATGAAGGGAGACACAGCTTGCACACCGGACATAGAGGGTTGCTTCATCACAACTGTTCCCACCCACACACCTCACACCTGCCACGCCCTATCAGGGATCAATCCTCAACCACAGCTGGCCCACGACTCCCCTCACCACCACCAACACCATCACTGCCGCCGTCACCACACCACCACGCCACCACTCACCACTCACACCACCCCTACAAACGCCACTACATCATCACCATCCCCAACACCATCACTGCCGCCGTCACCACACCACCACAACACCACTCACCACTCACACCACCCCTACAAACGCCACTACATCATCACCATCCCCAACACCATCATCCCCACACCCCAAAAACGAACCACAGCATCAATAATATCACCACTACTGCTGGCACCACTACTTACAAACGCCTCCACCACCATCACCTGCATCACTACCACCACTCACTATCACGAACGCATTCCTCTCATCACTACCATCACTTATACCACCACCACCACCACCACCACCATCACCACCACTAACACAGCGCTAATAACCTACAGCTGCTCTATGATTCTGACCCTTATCTCCCTCTTCATAACCATTATCCTCCTCCTCCTCCTCCACCTCTACCACCTCCTCCTCCTCCTCCTCCACCTCCTCCTTTTCCTCCTTCTCCTCCTCTTAATCCTAATACTCTTCTTCCCTCCCTCCTCCACCTCCTTTTTTTTAATACAGACTGTATAAATATATAAATATACACATAAGAGTAAATATTTATACAATTACATCCACACTTTCCCTCCTCTCATGCGCAATCCACAGCCTACACACACACACACACACACACACACACACACACACACACACACACACACACACAAATACACAACGGCAGAACGCGGTTGAAACGTAATCACATTCCTGGTTACCTTTAGTTCTTAAAGTGTCGACTTAGAGAACAGCGACCGCTTAGTGACCCAGTGACCCACCTGTCTCATGAACATTATAATCCCCTTCATCTCCTACTTCTGCATCACCCTTGAACACACCTTCCCCTTCCTTGCATCCCAGCACAGCCCTGTTCTCGAACCACTCCTGCCCCTCCAGCTTCCCCTGTTTCCATCATCCAATCCTCCACGAGTGAAGTGATTAGGTAAGGGTCTGTGGGTAGGAGAAGCAAGGTAGGGGAAGGGGGAGGCAGCTGTGCGGCGGAAATGTCAACAATCTTGCCTAACGCCTGCTCGTGACGTGTTTACTCTTGTTTTGCTGTTATCCCTGTCACCTGCAATGCTTTTCTTCTTGTCAAGTGTGTGTGTGTGTGTGTGTGTGTGTGCGAGAATATTCACACCACAAAAGAAATGAGTCAACCTATGGACGGATTTTGTGTGTGTGTGTGTGTGTGTGTGTGTGTGTGTGTGTGTGTGTGTGTGTGCGCGCAAGAATATTCACACCACAAAGGAAATGAGTCAACCTATGGACGGATCTGCTTACCTGTGCTCGCTTCCCCTCCTCGTTCTATCTCCCTCCATCACTCTCTACTCTTCTTCCTACTCCACATCCCTCCACTCGCCGTCCTCGTCTCAATAGCCCTTTCAATACTAGTTTTTCTCTTCGTCGTACTTTTTTTAGATACCTTCCTCTTTCTCCTGGTCATCCTCATTTCCCTTCCCCTACTCTTCCTCCACGCACTACAATTCTTCCTCCTAACAATAATGATAATGCCCCTTTTCCTTGCCTCTTCACTTTAGTGCCTCCTTAAACTTACAGCCGTAACCAGCGGCCGTTTCAACAACCCATACTTCAAAGTCAATAAGAGCCCACTATTGTGTCGGGGCGCGTGCGCAAACACACACACACACACACACACACACACACACACACACACACACACACACACACACACACACACACACACACACACACACACACACACACACACACACACTCAGAAGTAAAGACCATAAATATCATAAAGCCCGTGGTCAGACATGAACATTCCTATATATACCTGACAATCTAGGAACAACCCAATAACGTACAGGTGAGGCGCAGGTGACGGGAGATCAATCACACGAAACTGCGGGTACATACCTGGAGACCCTCTAGTTGCTAACACTACACGCAATGTCATTTGGAGGTGTGTATAGAGAAGGAGGAGGAGGAAGGAAAAGGAAGAAGAGGAGAATATGAAAAGGGGACGGCAGTGGAAAAATATGACCTGCTCTGCCTCACTGGTAAGGTTCAGCGGCTGTCCCTTCCAGGCTTGTTACTTTACTGTTGTTTGATGTCGAACCATTTGCCTCCTGCATGCGAGAACCCGGAGATGTCTCGCTCCATTGCTCTCGTGTTGCTGTCTTTGTTCCGAGTTCATGAGACAAGGATAGTGCTCTCTCTCTCTCTCTCTCTCTCTCTCTCTCTCTCTCTCTCTCTCTCTCTCTCTCTCTCTCTCTCTCTCTCTCTCTCTCCCCCTTGCCTCAAGCCTTCAACCCTATATTCTCTTTTCTCTTTCTCCTATTCTCTTCTGTATACTTCTCTCCTCTCCTCTGTCTTTTCTCCCCTATCTTCTCTTTTTTATCATCTCTTTCCCCCTCCCTTTCCTCTTCCTCCTCCTCCCTCTCCCCCTCCCCTCTCTCTCTCTCTCTCTCTCTCTCTCTCTCTCTCTCTCTCTCTCTCTCTCTCTCTCTCTCTCTCTCTCTCTCTCTCTCTCTCTCTCTCTCTCTCTCTCTCTCTCTCTCTCTCTCTCTCTCTCTCTCTCTCTCTCTCTCTCTCCGGCCGCCCCGCAAGTCCCGCCTCGAGGTTAAACACATCCTGCAAGATGACCGTCCTGGGACACTTTCTACTCTCTTTGATTACGTAAAGAATAAGGCGATGAAAAGGAAAGAAGAGAGAAGCAGAAGCTGTGTGTCTGGGGAGAGAGGAGGAGGAGGAGGAGGAGGAGGAGGAGGAGGAGAGGAAACATTTCGGAGAAGTAAAGGAGGAAGAAAAAGAGGAAGGGTATTATGTCAAGAATGGAAGTAGACGAAGGAAGAGCTGTTTTATAAGTAAACCGAGTCGTAGTAGTAGTAGTAGTAGTAGTAGTAGTAGGAGGAGGAGGAGGAGGAGGACGACTACAATAACAGGAAGAAGTTGAGGAAGAAAAAAGAGGATATAAAGTAAGGAAACGCTAAAAGAAGTATGTGAAGACGACGATGACGAGGACGATGAAGATAACAATGATGGACGGTGGCCAGTAGCAGAAGGAGAAAGATAAGTCGCTATATAGGCGGAGGAGGAGGAGCTGAAGTACAGGATGACGAGTGAAGTGGTTATCGGGTTACTTTTCTTCACAACAGCAGCCTCGCCTCTCCCGACCGCTATCTCGTCAGCTACTACTACAATAACCGCCACCAGGTTAACAAACACCATTGGCCTCACCGCAACGACTACCAGAAATATGTGCGACTGATGCCGATGTTGTTGTTGTTGCTGTTGCTGAGGCTGCTGCTGCTCCTGCTGCTGCACAACTCTCGCCTCGGGCAGGACTATCTCGCAAACTTGAATCGTAACTCACTGACCTAATCTGCCGCCACGAACGACGCCTCAAAATTACCTTCAAGAGGGGAAGAAGTTGGAGTTTGGGTCGTTAAGGCGGTAATGGGTAATAAGGGAGGGTTAATTAGACTCATCATAGGGAGGCCTGAGGCTGTGTCGCGAGGACGTGGGTGGGCGAACAAAATGAGGTCATTCATTAAAGGTGTCAAGCAATGTCCACGTGTCCATGTTCTGGCGCTGCTGGGTGGCTGCTACTCGGGCGCAGAGTGCAGAGTCTGGCTTGTGTTGGAGGCTTCCCCGGTGAGGGACCTGTGGCGCCCAAGCTAGACACTGAGGACCAACAGACCTTTTCACAGCCTTTGTGTGCTAACCCTGTAGAGGGAAGCACTGAACACTGTAGGAAGGCACCTTCGTTCATCCAGGTGAGCAAAAAAATATCTTATGACTTTTATAAGTGAATTCCCCCCCCCCCCACACACACACACAGAAACAAACACACACACACACACACACACACACACACACACATTAAAAGACATGCGCACACAGAGCAACACACACACACACACACACACACACACACACACACACACACACACTGAAAGACACGCGCACACAGAGCGACACACACACACACACACACACACACACACACACACACACACACACACTAAAAGACACGCGCACACAGAGCGACACACACACACACACACACACACACACACACACACACACACACACACACACACTAAAAGACACGCGCACACATAGCGACACACACACACACACACACACACACACACACACACACACACACACACACACACACACACACACACACACACACACACACACACACACACACACACACACACACAGTAGGCGGTGGCTGAGTGATAGCGTGCTGGGCCCACATTCACCGCGTGATGGACGACGCGGGTTCGAATCCCCACGCTACCACCTCGGATCTTTCAGTCAACGCCGAGTGGCTTAAAACTACCCACATGCTGTCCAGAAGACCACCCATCAACCCGACTCTAGAGGAAACCGTCCAAGTGAATCAAGAACGAGTTCCGGGGGGCAGCATGAGCCAAGAGAAGATGGCGCCGCTATAAACACTTGCCTGCACCATGACGGGCTGGGGCCGACTACCATCCAGGCCCCTCAAGAGAGCCTACCGGCGCTATAGGCGTACACGTAAACACACACACACACACACACACACACACACATAACCCCTCCCCCCCCCCCACATACACGTACATTTCATTCAATCTTTCTATCGGAAATGCATCATAAAAGTCTGGAAAAGAGTATAATTTCGCGCAATTCCTCCTGCAGCACATCGATCTTCGAGACACACAACCTGATAACCTTTTCGCCGCTACAACGCACCTTCTGCGTAAGAATTGTTGATCACGCACAAGACACCCCCCCCACCCCGACCCCCCCCCCCCACACACACACACACACACCAATCGAAGCTCACCGCCACCACCAATCACCGTCTCACACCTTAACATAATCTCTCCCATGCCCAGCCGTTACCTCAAACCAAAACACATGCTCAGTAACACCTCGTTGTAACTCCAGAGCACTCACCCCAGCACATCAAACACTCTTCTCCCTTCCCCTGTCCTGCACCCCTCTAGCCGTTCCTTGAAGCCAGGCACCCACTCGATGGTCTGAACGAGGGAATACAAAGACCACGTTGAGTAGACTACTTCCATTTCACCGCATGTTTAGCTCATACATAATTAGGCGCGGCATTTACTCTGGCCGCCCAACACCATTACGTAAGTCCGCTTGACTCCATAGTTCTGGGTTCACCCCGCCCTCTGCAGCGCCCAGCAACGCAGGCCACCAGACTCCTTCCTTAATACTGTCCCAGAGGTCCTCTTGCTGCACATGCACCCCTTAAAGCGTGCCCCGCTCCTGTTCGTTGCCGGTACACATAATACGACTTAAGGGAAAAAACACAGAATAATAAAGAAAATATTAATTTATCCGTTTGATTGATTATTATTTTTTAACAACCTTTCGTGCATGATGGTGGCTATTATCCCTTCGTAGCAAAGGAAAAAATTGTGAATTCTACAGGCTTTTAAAGTGTAAGATGTAGGCTACTTATTAAAAATGATAAATCAGTAAACGAGGCGGTGGAAAGTTCTCTAATGAGGCTCAGACAGCGCGTGGGATACCTTTTTCTTTAATCAAGCATTGGAAGTCTGCATATTCATGGACGAATAAGAATAGGAGAAAAGGAATGCTTATTTAAAATTTCACGTCTGTTCTACTTGCAAATCACCACAAAGCTAATAAATGTGAGGAGTTGATTTGGAACACTGAACTGTAGTCCAGTTTTACAAATCGCCGCTAGATAAATAATCCTGTGTAAATCACCGCGGCCTGATAACGTGCTGGATTCCTGATCGCCAGCCTTACATGTGAAGTTATAATTGATGTTCAATGAAACTTTTTATATATAAATGAAACGGTAAATAAATGATCTGAATATTTTGCATATGAAATAAGTTCAACCACTTCATCAAGTACAAATCAAATCCATTAAATAAATGCCTCATCCACCTTCAGCGCATGATAACTTTATGTAAACATTTTCTCAAACGGTGATTAGATTTCATCTGAAACTTATCTGCTTCCATAGAGTAGTGTACAGCATCAGGAAACGTGGGCACCATGTGCTTCCATTTTAAAAAGTAACAGGATATATATTTTTAGGTGCTGCCTATTGCGCCGGTAGACTCTCTGCGGGGGTTTCTTGGACGACCCCAGCCCGTTAGCGGAGTAGGCGAATTTCATTTATAGTGGCTGTCGTGCTGTGTGACTCTTGCTTGGCCAGTGCTGCCCCCCGGTGCCCCACTTGAACGAAGTCGCTGAAGTTAGGGTTGATTCATGATCTGGGCAGGATGTGGGTGATCTTCCGCAACTCGGTGATGGTTGAAAATTGTTAGCATGCTTCGGATGGACTCGAACCTAGGTCCCCGGGTTCACCACGCCCGCACGCTGACCACTCGGCCACTGAATTCACATTAGCGCAATCATAACGGTCATTATAGCAGGAAAATATGGTAATCTCTAGTTATATTGCCCTCGGAAAAAACAGCCACTCTGAGTAAATAACTGCCTTAAGTCAGTTACATCTATCTGTCAACGTGAGGTGGAAGGGTTTACCTAAAACTGTTATCACAAAAGTTCAATAAAATGTAAAAAAAAAAACCTTTAAGATGGAGAGCTTACGAGCAATCATTCTTAGAATTTTCATAAAAATAAAACCATCAATATTGTCAATACTGTCCCTTAAATTTCAAGTGTTTGCCGCGGCTAAATGTTAAAACAATCACGAAAAACAAATCAGCCCCAAACATACGTCCCTTCAACCCCCTGTAAGTACCAGTAAAAGGTGGACAGGAGAGAGCACGGGACGGGCAGGAGATTAAAAAAAGACTGCACTGAATGTGAAAGGGACACGATTCATACACCTGCAACGACAGTCCGTCGGGTAGCACACACAACCAAATGCACAAATATACAAACAAACAAATACACTCAATCCATTACATGTTTCGGACCATATTCTTTCTCTCGCGAGCACGCATATGTGGTGTGTGTGTGTGTGTGTGTGTGTGTGTGTGTGTGTGTGTGTGTGTGTGTGTGTGTGTGTGTGTGTGTGTGTGTGTGTGTGTGTGTGTGTGTGTGTGTGTGTGTGTGTGTGTGTGTGTGTGTGTGTGTGTGTGTGTGTGTTCGTGTGTTCGTATGTCTGTGTGTGTGTGTGTGTGTGTGTGTGTGTGTGTGTGTGTGTCCAGAGGAGGCCCCCCGGGATCCGAAGGTTAAGGCCCCTTTGAGAGGCGCACACCCGCGCGTTGGAGGATGACACGCGGAGATGGATACAAATATTTCGGAAGCAGTGCACATTCCCGAGCCCCGGACGAACACAAAATATCTATCGAAAACAAAACAAAAGTCTTGTCTGGACCTGGACCCAACTCAGCGAGAGGAAACCGTGAGAAAATACGAGGAAAAAAAGAAAAATCCGCAGCAAAAGGGAAAAAAAAAAAAATCTCACAGGGCTTGAAAAAATAAGCTAAAGATAATGATCGGAAAAATAATATTTCCTTTCATATGAATATCCTCGTATATAGCATGACGAGACACGTTTCTCGTCTACAGGTGATGGCTAATGTTAACCATTTTCAGTTCCTACTACTTCAGGACACGGACGGGATCACAATATTCCGAGAAATCTTTCATGTGTCTCAGCCTGCCGCATGTAGTTTTACTACTGTTTTCTCTCCTAAGAGGAATGCAGCCGCGTTCGCTTTTGGAAAGTAATAATGCTTACATGGATAAACACCTCCAGCATGTGTTTTACGAGATTGGCTAACTTGCTGCTTCCCGTAATTCGGGTGTGACTTGTTTTCGATACTCAATTGTAAACAAGCAAATTTAAGAAAAAAATATTTTTGAAATGCCAATTTTACAGTGGCTAACGTAGTATGAATAATAAGATTTAAGCATTTCAGAGTATCAAGAAGTGGGGAGAACAGCTCAGTATTATAAAACGTAACACACACACACACACACACACACACACACACACACACACACACACACACACACACAAAGGGCTCAGGCAGGCAGGAACAAAAGTAGTAATGTACGCCCCGCAGGCAAGGAAACGTGCAAGAAATTTTTTAAATAACGCGGAGAGGAGTGGTAATGTGTTAAATGAGAGTGCAAGATAGACGAGGCGGCGGGATGTGAGGGTGAATAGATAGAAAGGATGGATCTGGCGGCGTGTTTACTGGGGGTACTGAAGTGTGATAGGGTAAAGTGGGGAGGTGGAGAGGAGGGCAGGAGCGGAAGGAGGATGAGGCGGAGTGGCGGAAGGAGACTGACAGGTATAAGCGGTGTGCTGACGCCCTGTTTTTGTTGACTGTTGTGATCGTTAGCGGAGGTTTTACATGTGCGTGAATAATATAGTAAGGTTAGTCTCTTTAAGGTTAGCATATTTTTTTTGCTTTTCACTTTTCTTCCACACTATCTTCACTTTTCTTCTTTTCCCTTTCTTTCTCTTTTCTTCTCTCCTCTCTCTCTCTCTCTCTCTCTCTCTCTCTCTCTCTTTCCAACAGTAGGCTCTGGGTCGTTTCATTATACAGGTGACTTTTTTTCCATAGTTTTTCTGTATCGCCGTTTCCTCTCACATCACTTTCTTTGCACCATCGTCACCGACACCTCTTCCTTCTTCTCCAGCTGTTATATGTAAACATTACCAGCACGATACAAGATTCAGATAACTGGAATACGAGACAACCGGATTCACATTTTTTTTTTCCTCGAATCAAGTTATGCGACATTTGGAATAGTGTAGCCACTTCCTACGGATTTATTTATTGATAGTGTTATATTAAAGTAGTAGTAGTAGTAGTAGTAGTAGTAGTGGTAGTAGTAGTAGAACAAACACCAGCATCAGCAGCAGCAATAGTAGAAGCAAGGTAGAAGCAGAAGTAGTGGCATCTACTTTTTGCCTCTGTTGGTTTTGTTATGCACCGAGATGAAGGGCAAATATTTGTTAGTCTAAATTACAGCACGGGAGGGAAAACAGCAAAGCACACACGGAAAAGAACTGAGCGGGGCGTGGGCGTGATGAGAAGTTCCCGGAGAGGTGTGCCCGCGCGTGCCTGTAAGGAGGAGGCGGAGAGGCGGTGAAAGGGCGTGAGAGGCTTTGGAAACTACATAGTGGTGGTGGTACTGACTGAAGGTGCGGGAGGAGGATGTGAGGGTGTTCATGGCGGGTGTTTGTTTACGTGTGGCTACCTTGATTACTCTGTGTGTGTGTGTGTGTGTGTGTGTGTGTGTGTGTGTGTGTGTGTGTGTGTGTGTGTGTGTGTGTGTGGAAACTGTATTTAATGGTGTGTTTGTTTAGAGGTGTGTGGGTAAAGATGTTAAGTAGCAGACTAAAACAAAATATGTGAACGTAATCTATCCTCCTGAAAATGGGTTGTCCGTCGAGCAACGTTGTCTATGCGCACTGCAAAAGAACGTGAGGGTTTGATAACATGATGAAACTGATCAAAAGGACCTGCGCAATGGAAATGAAGAGGTGACTTTAACATTGGTGCGAATGGTGGAGTGTGGTGAGGTTGTCAGTGTGGGAGGACGTGATGGTCTGACTGCAGAGTGGACGAGGTAGGTAGGTGTTGGGGTGTGTGAGGAGAGCAAAGAGCGGGCGCAGTAGCTGGAAGGGAGGACGTGACACCGAGCGACACTGACGGAGGGCGGTGAGGTGGGGGGTGTAATTACGTGCTTCCTCATCTAGGCGGGAGGGCGGGGAGCTGGGCATGATTTATCACCACGAAATTCAGGTCACTTCCATGGAGCCAGCCAGGGGTCATAAGCCACGGTGGTAAATAGGACGAGGTACAGCAACAAGCTTATATGTATCCTCAGAAAATATACAGGTGCCCCTATAGAGAGGGAGACGAGGAGCGAGATAGAATGACGCAAGAGAAGGGAATATGGAGAGAGAGAGAGAGAGAGAGAGAGAGAGAGAGAGAGAGAGAGAGAGAGAGAGAGAGAGAGAGAGAGAGAGAGAGAGAGAGAGAGAGAGAGAGAGAGAGAGAGAGAGAGAGAGAGAGAGAGAGAGAGAGAGAGAGAGAGAGAGAGAGAGAGAAAGGTAAGACAGTGCCAGGCCGCCTGGTTACACATGTTAATGACTAAGAAGGGGGAAGGAGGAGGGAGAAGGAAGAGGCGTGAGGAAGGATGGAGGAGAGAACGCAAGTAGGAGAAGGAAATGGAGGAGAGGAAGGAGACGGCTGGAGGGAGGACAGAAAGTGAAAGGGGAGCCTTCCCGCCATTAACATCAGCACTTAAGTTTCTATTTACGTAGCTTTTGGTATTTAGCACGAAGTGAATAAAAAGGAGTACCAAAAATAACGTCAGGAGAAACCTTTCCAAGCTTTGTTTATTTCATTTGGCTCTCATCTAAGAAAAATGACAAAAAAAAAATAGTTTCATAATATACAAAATCTTACAGTAATGATATTTTCTTAATCATAATTAAAGGAAGACAATGATGTCGGACGACACAGAAGAAGAAGAAGAAGAAGAAGAAGAAGAAGAAGAAGAAGAAGAAGAAGAAAAAACAATGCAAATGAAGAAAAATAGAGAAATACCATAATACTGAATTAGTAAAATGATGATTAAATAAGTCATAAAAACAACTATCATTATTAACACTTAGTATAATATAATAATAATAATAATAATAATAATAATAATAATAATAATAATAATAATAATAATAATAATGATAATGATGATAATAATAATAATAATAATAATAATAATAATAATAATAATAATAATAATAATAATAATAATAATAATAATAATAATAATAATATTCATACTACCTGAGAACATGTTTCACTTCCCACACGTGCCAGCTGAGAGCAAGAGGAATGGGGGAGGAGGAGGAGGGGGAGGAGGAGGAGGACGAGGAAGAGGAGGAGGAAGAGGAGGAGGAGGAGGGGGAGGACATAAATGGCAGAGAGGCAAGAGGATGAGAGAGAGAGAGAGAGAGAGAGAGAGAGAGAGAGAGAGAGAGAGAGAGAGAGAGAGAGAGAGAGAGAGAGAGAGAGAGAGAGAGAGAGAGAGAGAGAGAGAGAGAGAGAGAGAGAGAGAGAGAAAATAAGACAAGTAGAAGAAGGGAGTTAGGCAAGTAAAAAAAAACTCAAGCCCGAATAAACTGTGAATTAAAAGAAATGAGAAGGAACGAAATACGCAGCGAACTCTCTTGAAGCTGACACGAGTTCACGAATAAAAAAATAAAAAATAAAAATAAAAAGTTGCCAGATTACTTGCTTTCCCTGGCTCGCCTTCTTCCATCTTTCCCTGATATTAAAGTACACGGGAAGGTTTTTATATCACGATCACGGACATGCCTGCAGACGGCGACGGCGGAGAAGAGGATAAGATTTCTTTAACATAATAACTTTAATGAAATGGTAGATGCTCTAGATGTTGAGTTAGTAGAAGTAGTAGTAGTAGTAGTAGTAGTAGTAGTAGTAGTAGTAGTAGTAGTAGTAGTAGTGCTTGTAGTAGATGCGGAAACAGAATGACACGCACAGCTATAGCGTATGCTCTCATAAATAGACAGATGGATGGTGGCACAAGTGATAAGTGAGTGGTAGTGTTGGTGGTGATGTCTGTAGCGGGGGTTGTAGTGATAAGTTGATAGTGGTGGTGGTGGTGGTGATGTCTGTAGCGGGGGTTGCAGTGATAAGTTGATAGTGGTGGTGGTGGTGGTGATGTCTGTAGCGGGGGTTGTAGTGATAAGTTGATAGTGGTGGTGGTGGTGGTGATGTCTGTAGCGGGGGTTGTAGTGATAAGTTGATAGTGGTGGTGGTGGTGGTGGTGTCTGTAGCGGGGGTTGTAGTGATAAGTTGATAGTGGTGGTGTTGGTGGGGTTGCAGTGATAAGTTGATAGTGGTGGTGGTGGTGGTGTCTGTAGCGGGGGTTGCAGTGATAAGTTGATAGTGGTGGTGGTGGTGGTGATGTCTGTAGCGGGGGTTGCAGTGATAAGTTGATAGTGGTGGTGGTGGTGGTGGTGTCTGTAGCGGGGGTTGCAGTGATAAGTTGATAGTGGTGGTGGTGGTGGTGTCTGTGGCGGGGGTTGTAGTGATAAGTTGATAGTGGTGGTGGTGCTGGTGGAAGAGTAATACCAGCAGCACCAGTAACGGCATAATCATTAACTTATTCACCCGATCCACCGCATCTGCCTCCACAAACATCCAGTGACAGACAAACCCGTAACTCAGCCCGGCCCTTCTTATCTCCTACTCTCAACTCTCTCCTCACATAAATCCGAGCTGAACTTATCACTTCCCGCTCCGAAAATAACCGCGCCATTAATAAACCATAAAGTACGCGGCCGATCAATTTTCAGCCCTCGCGGTGGGGCGCCGAGGACTGATTACGTCACGGGTTGAGCGGCGGCGGAGGCGGCTGCGGAGGAGGGGGGGAGGCCATGCGCGCAGGATGAGTATTGAGGGATATCTGAATCTTCCTCCTCCCTCATGACTTCTCGATGAAACTGACTCAATCACAGCGGATATATCTGCCCGCACGGATTCAATATAGCTCACGCGGCTGGTCCCCATGACAATGCATCGTGCACCTGGCAGTGTGGTTCCCTCTCCCCACCTTCTCAGACTTCCCCCCCCCCCCCTCAACCTCTTCCCCGACTCCTCTAAAAAAAAGCCCTCAACAACTTGTCGCCGATGTCAGCGGGGAGCAATATCATAAATGTTTCCGATAGTCTCTCAACCTCTCTAATATTTTCATTTTCTCCACTGAAAATATTCCACACAATCTTTTCAAATCATAAAATCTTTTCTCATTTCTTCAATTAATGCTCAGTAAAATGTAGGTAACCGCAAACGTTCCTGAGAGACGAGCTCCATATTTCTCGCCGACTCTTGAACGAGCCGTGCGGATCTTAAGAGAAACGGAACGCAAACACTTTTCCTGATTATGCTAATTTTATTAACTTATACCTGTGGGATTTTAGTTTATCAGGAGATCCTTTAAGGTACATCAATATTGAGAAGAGGCCTGTCACCATCAGTCAGTAATTTATGCTTCCTTTAGTTTCAGTACAAACTACGGCCTGCCTGAAGTGGGTAGTTACATCTTCACAAGTCTCTTTCCCCTCCAATTTGTAACCCTAAAGAAGACACGGGTCGCGTTTTTCGGGAAAGTTTAGTACTTGATTGCGTTTTCAATGAAGAAGTGCAGAGTTAGTGGAAAGCGGGCGGAGGGCGGATTTGAAATTACCTCCCCTTAATCAACTTCATCGCCCGCTCAAGGTTAGGCGAAGGGTAGAAAACGATAAACCTTGGAGGCGTCAGTTTCGCCTCGGGAAAGACGGACTAATTTCGGTTAATTAACTTAGACTTCGCTTACTGAAATACCAGGGCCGGGTTTCTACGGGGAAGAGTCAGACTTTTGCCGAAGTCGACTTTGCGTAAATGAGGAGAAATAACGAACTGAAGTTTGATTAGTGACCGAGCGATGCACCCGGCACCAAAGAAAGGAAGACCAGGGGCATGGAAGGAGGGAGAAGGGAGAGAAGGAGGGAAGACGGGAATGACGCAGGAATGGAAGGAATGGAATGGAAGAGAAATGGCAAAGGATAGATGGAGAAAAATAGATTACTATAATACGAGTCGCAAAATTGGAAGGTCTTTTATCATTTCGTTGCAAAAGGTTTTAGTTTTTTTTCAAGAATCTCATGCGTCGTCTCTAATCCACACAAAAATAAAAATAAAAAATAAAAATATACACGCGCAGAGGAGGACACGAAAGGAAACTGCGCCACACACAATGACACAAAACATTTAGAGAAAACACAAAGAAAATAAGTTTACGACGAAATCTGAAAACAAAAAGAAAAATAAATATTTCAGGACACACACACACACACACACACACACACACACACACACATAATTGATGAGGAACGAAATACCAGTGACGGAGGCTGACGGATAAGTGAAAGTATCTCTCCGAGGGGAACTAAACTAGATAAGCCTAAATACCGTTAGGGTCTTTTAATCTACGTCACCACCACACCCACCCACACACCCACCACCACCACCACCGACACAACCACCACCAATAACAACAACAAACCTACTACCACCACCAACAAAAACGCCCCATCTAACCACAACAATAACAACCTACTATATATACTACCACTACCGGCACCGCCACACCACCAGTTCTACCACCGCAAGCAACTATCACAACCACAAAATCGATACCACAGCCACCACCACCATTACTACCACCTAAGGTCCTAAACCATCACCACCACTCACCACCATCATCACTACCAACACTACCAACATCACCAATACAGCCACCAGCAACCTTCTACTTCCTCCACCAACAGCAACATCACAGCTACTACATCCGTATACCACCGCTACCAACCCCCATCACAAGTAGCCCCCCCCCCCCTCTCAATAACCACCAAGCTACTGCCACTGCCACGACCACATCAGACTCCGGCAGCAGCTGAAGGGGAAGTGTTCATAAAGGCACAACGACCGCGAGAAAAAAGGCGCTACAAGTTGACTTAAATAATATGTTCCCGGCTATGGATTAGGTTTGTCTGGCGTTTGTGTGTTCCGGCGTGGCGTCGCGTGTGTGTGCGTGTGTGTTTGTTTCCTTGATTACCTCTGTGTCTGTTTGTCGACGCAGTGATTCCTCAGAACGTCAGGGTTTTTTTTGTTTTTTTTAAGTGTGTTTGCTTCCCGGTATATGTGTCTGTTTGCGTGTTTGTCTCGCTATCTGCATTCTGTCAGAGTCTCTTCACATTTGTCTATTCTCTCTCTCTCTCTCTCTCTCTCTCTCTCTCTCTCTCTCTCTCTCTCTCTAATTACAACTGACGTATCTCCACACTTTTTCGCTCACTCTTTCAGGCTGGATGGCGGTGGGTTTGAAGCCTTCCGATCTGGCGGCTCTGTGTTCTTTTCCCGTTGATCAAAACTTTCACAACGTTGTCATTCGAGCTATCAGTCATTGGCGCATATCGAGGTAGTTCATTCCTTTCTTCCCTCACGCTAGACCTCGTCCACTCCTATAATGCACATGTAATGGACGCGCCTGGTCTGCATGATCGAGGCACAAAGTTTCCACCACCACAACAACAACGAGCAAAACTTAGTTAAACTACAAAGCAACGACCGAACTCGCTCTCCCAAAGCACGGACTTCATCAATGGAAATGTTAGGTATTCGGGTTCGCAATTAAAGTGGAAGGTACTCTCACACTTTTTCTCCCTTCTGCCCGAGTATGACACACACACACACACACACACACACACACACACACACGAAAGGAGCATCGCCAAACAACTCTAAGTTTAGGTTCTTTACTACGATGTCACTCCTCCTCTAACCACTCCCTAGCAGTCAAAGGCAGGTAATAACAACGAGCGTGACAGGCATGCATAAGCCGATACCAAGCGAGCGCAGCGTTCCTGATGATGGTACTCAGGCGAGGTAGGTAGAAGGGCCCCCAACACTTGCCTGGGGGAGGACCGCACGTCACGAAAAAAGCTCATTCAGAAAAACCAATGTAACCGCCAGTCTTCGCGTCGGGGCGAGTGTGTGTGTGTGTGTGTGTGTGTGTGTGTGTGTGTGTGTGTGTGTGTGTGTGTGTGTGTGTGTGTGTGTGTGTGTGTGTGTGTGTGTGTGTGTGTGTGTGTGTGTGTGTGTGTGTGTGAGTGTGTGTGTGTGTGTGTGTGTGTGTGTGTGTGAGAGAGAGAGAGAGAGAGAGAGAGAGAGAGAGAGAGAGAGAGAGAGAGAGAGAGAGAGAGAGAGAGAGAGAGAGAGAGAGAGAGAGAGAGAGAGAGAAGAATGGTGCCTCAAAAATAAAAGAAACAAAATGCGTTCGTCCTGAAACAAACAAGACTAACTTAATTAGAGAGAGAGAGAGAGAGAGAGAGAGAGAGAGAGAGAGAGAGAGAGAGAGAGAGAGAGAGAGAGAGACGGACAGCGATGAAATAAGTTACGAGCTGAGGCCAATGACTGAAACACTATTCCTGCCGGAGTCGCATTTCTCACCACAGTCATCATCACGTTCATCTCTTGCTGCACCAACTCTCCCTTCCCACGCCATTTCCACCGCCGCCACTCATACCGCACCACAAGGCGACATTCTATAAGGAGTAATACTATGGTATCCGCGAGTCCTTTACCCGATCTCCTCTCTTTCGCCAATATGCATCACATCACAGCCTTAATCCAACGTTTTAGCTTAAGAATCTCCAAAGGTATTTTCTTTCCTGGATAATTTCATGTTACTGAAACCAAAAGATTAACAGTAGGCTACGCAGGACATCAGTAAAAAGTTTGTTGAATTTACCTCTTAAATATAGAACACTGTTTGCTGATGTATAAAAATAAAAAAATTCATCGTTCAGCTTTAGTTGTAAAACATCAACAGAACAATGTCATTCTTGGTGATACATTTTTTGCCAAACTTGAAATATGAAGCACAGGGCTTCACTCTGTTTCCAGGCTCCGTAGCTTCATTTTGTTTAAGTGCATGTCCAATGCTGTTGTCTCATGACCATCAAATGTATTATCGTTTCAAAGTTTATCTGAGGCACACACCTTTTACACTCCTGCAGACTGGAAGCGTGCTGTTTGGAAGTCTCGGAAAAAACTTTAAACTTTTTCTTGGAACTGATGCGTCTCTGGGGAAACTTTGCCCCAACGAGACTGCTAAACAAGAACTCTTTCCGGACAGTGAACAATCTGTCCTGAAGAGCTTTTCTTTCATACTATCGACGCTTCCTCAAAGTCAACGATTTTTTATCTTTTTTTTTTTAGTTTCTCACGCTCCAGTGAACAATTTATGAACATCGGATTACTTAGATCATCTAAGTGCACGCACACCATCAACCAGTGCATTATCTTGCTGAATGTCTCCACCACACACCGCGAGAAAAACATTGACTAAACAGGGTTTCTCAACGTGGGCCATATGGCCCCCCTGGGGGACATGAGAAATTTTCAAGGGCCATAGAACAAAATTAGGAAATTGAGGTACCGCATGGGGCCACAGCGGGTCACAAAACTTCCTAAGTTTGCGTTGCTCCTATAAGCTTAATATTTTCATATTTGTTTTATGGTGTTTTCTTGTCAACTGTTCTACTGCTTCATTTAGCGACTTCAGCGCCTTTTTGCTGTAATCCTGGCAACATTCACTTCCCATGAGTTGGCAACACTGGATTTAGGGTTGCTATGATTGTCCTTTTAAGGACATTGTCACATTTTGGTCCGTTTGTCCTTTAATTTTCCTGAAAAAAAGACAGCCTTACTCTGCCATTTTTTTTACACAGTATTCTTTTTCATGCTTACACGTTAACATAAGGCAGCGCTAACAAATGGACCGTATTGGCTATACAGGCAGCGCCACACGTAGCCACTCGGTGACTGTCAAGGCATAGAGTTCAAGTTATAGAGTAGAGTGCGTCTGAGGCTGGCTTCAGGATACACCACCTTGTCGCCGTCACCGCTCCAAGCCAACGACTGCGCACACTTCACTCCTACCCAATTTCCTAACACTAATATTTGACATGAAGAAAAACTGAGGCCAGCATCATCTTCAAGTGTTTTCACACTGGGACGTATCCTATCCCAGCATAATCTGAAGAGTGTGCCAAACCAGGAACCGTGCTTAAAAAAAAAAAATGTTGCGATGTAAAGACGAGCAATGAGGATCAGAAGCCAAGTATCCAGGAGAAAATATTTGTGCACAATTTTTCTTAACCCTCATTTTCGTATATTTTTACTTACTTTACAGTTACACATTTACTCCCATCCCATGCAGAAGACGATGCTGATCTCACTTTTTCTTCATGTCAAATAGAAGTGTCAGGAAATCGGGTAGGAGTGAAGTGTGTCCAGTCGTTGGCTTGGAGCGGTGGCGGCACCAAGGCCGTGTATCCCGAAGCCAGCCTCAGACGCACTCTAGTCTATAACTTGAACTCAATGGAAAGTACTGCTTTGACAGTTCATCGAGTGGCCACGTGTGGCGCTGCCTGTAAAGCCATTACGGTCCATTGAGTCAGACTGTTAGAGCATGTTCGTGTACGTAGAGGTACCAGTATTGAACGTGTTAGGACTCAGGAAGGCTGATCCTAACAACGATCATTACTGTATCTACTTCCCAAGATGTAGCAACTTAATTAAGGGGGGCCACAAGAACTTAAATTACCTTGGAGGAGGCCACTGCCGAAAAAAGGTTGAGAAACCCTGGACTAAAAGAATCTTGCCCGTTCCTCTACAAATGTCTCATTTATGTGTGTTGAGGGGGGGGGGGGGATCTCTACCCACAGCTTTTCTAAACAGAGCAGAACTTCTGAGCTTAACTACTAAACTGAAAACACACACACACACACACACACACACACACACACACACACACACACCACTACGATAGCTCAGTCGGTTAAAGCGCTGCGCTGCCTGGTTCCGCGGCGTGGCGGACAATGGTTCGAGCCCCGCTCAGGCCGGGTTTTTCCCGCTGAGTAGGAGTGGTTGTTATCCCCCTTGAGCATGGGGGATGGGGTGTGTGGTGTGTGAGGTCCTGGCAGTACTCAGAGATCAACTAATGAGTCTTGCTCTAATCGGGAAGGTACTTGCTGGCGATTGCGAGTCCAACTCGTGATCAGGCAGTGGTGTACACCACACACACACACATACACACACACACACACAGAGGTTACCTAAGCTCTCCCTGAAGGGAATCACAGCAATAGGTAGTCGGTAGCTGAGTGGTAGCGTGCTGGGCCCACATTCACTACGTGATGGACGACGCGGGTTCGAATCCCCACGCTACCACCTCTGATTTTTCAGTTACCGCCGAGTGGCTTAAAACTACCCACATGCTGTCCTGAAGACCACCCATCAACTCGGACTCTAGAGGAAACCGTCCAAGTGAATCAAGAACGAGTTCCGGGGGGCAGCATGAGCCAAGAGAAGATGGCGCCACTATAAACACTTGCCTGCGCCATGACGGGCTGGGGCCGATTACCATCCAAGCCCCTCAAGAGAGCCTACCGGCGCTATAGGCGCACACGTAAAAAAAATAATAATAATGACTATGAACATGTCTAGCTTGCCGGTCCTCCTTGGTATTCATGCAACGAATCACGTCATCGAGAAAAAATAAAGCTTAAACAGCTATCATGGGGAGGCCTAAATGTCTGCTTTCTGAGGAGTATCGGTGATGTTTCGTTGCTCTGTGCCTCTGTCCCTTTGGATGCTGAAGCAACCACCTGATTCGAGTCACAGGAGTCATCAGGAGGTGGGCGGACGAGAGCTTTCTGCCTTCCTTTTCTGGAGCCCACGAGGACAACGACAGCCCAAATTGATTCCTCATCAAATGACTCGTGTCGTTTATCGAACAAACAAAAACACACAAACAAATACACACACACACACACACACACACACACACACACACACACACACACACACACACACACATACACTCACACGAACACACACACACTTAAACCGTATCATTAAATATAACTTTACTTCTTGTTTTCTTGCTCTCAAACCTTTTTATCCGTTGTAAATGTTTCACTCCAATAGGTGTGTGTGTGTGTGTGTGTGTGTGTGTGTGTGTGTGTGTGTGTGTGTGTGTGTGTGTGTGTGTGTGTGTGTGTGTGTGCTCTCTCTCTCTCTCTCTCTCCTATATTTGTCACAGTCTTCTTCTTCTTCTTCTTCTTCTTTTTCTTCTTCTTCTTCTTCTTCTTCTTCTCCTCCTCTCAGGGACGTGCTTCCATGCATTCATCACTCTCCTTTTGTTCACCCGGCGGGGGTTTAGGACGGGGGGAGTGAGAGGAGGGGGGAAGGGGGAGGGACGAAGACAAGTTGAGGAGAAGGAAAAGTCCTGGTGGGAGAGGGCGGGCGAGGGCGGGTGAAGTCCTCCTTTGGGTAGTGGTGGGCGTCAGGGTGTACGTAAGGGGTCCCGTGATTAGGCTTGGAGGGGCGGGGTTAGGTGTGGGGGGGGCCGTAAGATGGGGGGCAAGGCTTCTCCGGAACGGGCTTGGAAGGGATGGACATACAAAAACGTGGAGAGGATAGATGGATGGAAAGGTGGTGATGGTGGTAGTGGTGGAGGTGGAGGTGGCGGTGGAAGAAATTAGTGATGTTTTGAAGGCAATGAAAACGGTGTAGGCGAACTGAGGATGGTTGTGAGTAAACGGTGACGAGTGGGTAAGGTCTGAAGGGCAGCGGGACAAGGTGCGGGTGTGAAGAGGGCGAAGTGGCTGGTGGAACTCGGTGATATTTGCTTATTTTTGTTGTTGTTAATGATGTTAGTAAGGAGTGGAATATGAAGAGCCAGAAGAAGACATGGCCGACATAGCCTCCATCATAGAATCTTAATCCCCGACACACCTAAGACACATATAATCAATGATAAAGGGAATAAGTATCAGAATTTTAAGACCTGGAGAGCTGATAGGAAATAGTTACAAATTGAAAAAAAAGGAAGAAAAAATCATAATACCTAGATGTCAACCATTATATGAGACCACCGAAAGGACTAAACAATGTAAGGAAGAGAATATCTGAGTAGCTAAGGAGGATAAAAAATTCTATTAAGGGTAAGTGTAGTGGAGGAACACTACATTATTAATTATTGAGTATAGGGGTATTGGGTGCTAAGTCTTGGAAGAAAGCAGGGCAAGGAAGAGGTGCTGAACTAAGTAGGGGAAAGAGATTGATGGCGGGGTGATGAAAGAGAGGCAGGGCAAGCAGGTGTTTATGATGCGAGAATAAACGGACTTGCGATCCAAGGGTACAAGGCGAGCCGCGAGTCCACTGGGGGCAGGGATTCATAGTGCCGAGTCCCTTCAACAAGTCATTCTTTTCTTTTCGCACACTGCTCCCTATTTTTAGTTGGTTTCCACGACACGTGAATCCAAACGTTTTATGGAGGAAAACATTTTTTTCTTCGTGTTTCGTTAAATTGCAAAATTAAAAATACAAGAAACACATTGTAATTTTTTTGGAGGGGGTGATTTTTTTAACTATCTCATCTTCTTTTTGCTACAGGCCTTTGAGGAGAAAATGCAAAACTGATCCCCGCGACAAGGTATGAGCTTAACGGTATATAAAAATTTTACGCCGATCCATAAAAGCTTTCAGTTACACACGTCCCCGCGCGTGCACAGACCCTGCGTGATGAGGCATGCCCACCATCACGCGTGCGCGCGTATACGCATGCGAACGCGCGCGCGCGCGCGCACACACACACACACACACACACACACACACACACACACACACACACACATACACACACACACACACACACACACACACACATCACAGACAACCGCATAAGAATGTGACGAGGATATATAATAATATGTAATATATATATATATATATATATATATATATATATATATATATATATATATATATATATATATATATATATATATATATATATATATATATATATATATATATATATATATATATATATATATATATATATATATATATATATAAAATATAGACAGACATACAGACATACACATATATATATATATATATATATATATATATATATATATATATATATATATATATATATATATATATATATATATATATATATATATATATATATATATATATATATATATATATATATATATATATATATATATATATATATATATATATATATATATATATATATATATATATATATATATATATATATATATATATATATATATATATATATATATATATATATATATATATATATATATATATATATATATATATATATATATATATATATATATATATATATATATATATATATATATATATATATATATACACACACATAAACACACGCACATAAACACACACACATAAACACACGCACATAAACACACACACATAAACACACACACATAAACACACACACATAAACACACACACATAAACACACACACATGCATATATATATATATATATATATATATATATATATATATATATATATATATATATATATATATATATATATATATATATATATATATATATATATATATATATATACATGAATACATAATACACTAAACGAGAAATCATTGCAATATTTCTTGTTGCATACCTTACTTGTTTTTGTTCATTTCATGAAATTTACTCTTCCCACTTTACTAAATCATGCATGTTGGTAGGTATATGTACGACATATGTATGTATGTATGTATCTGCAATATGTATGCATGAATGGAAAAATCAATGGAAAATCTTTGCCTCTCTCTCTCTCTCTCTCTCTCTCTCTCTCTCTCTCTCTCTCTCTCTCTCTCTCTCTCTCTCTCTCTCTCTCTCTCTCTCTCTCTCTCTCTCTCTCTCTCTCTCTCTCTCTCTCTCTCTCTCTCTCTCTCTCTCTGTGTGTGTGTGTGTGTGTGTGTGTGTGTGTGTGTGAATACTGGTTCACCATTACCATTGGCAGTTTAATTAAGAGCCGACCAATACGGGGCTTTCCTGACAACACAGATGATGACGGGGGGGAGGGGAGGAGTTGTGAGGCAGTACGGGAGTGTATGAGACGTAGGGAATGGGTAGCATGAGAATTGGTATGGTAATGGAGCGTCAGCTGAAGTAAGCGGGTGGTAATGGTGAGAGTGAGTGTGAGCGTCGGAAGAGCAGTAGCGATTTCAAGAAGATTAAGAAATTAAAGTTGGGAGTGAAGATTTGGAGGACTTTAGAGTAGGGTGTTTCCTCTAGAAAGTGCCTCATAATAATGGGGAACAACAGGTGACCGCCCGGGCTGTATCACTGTCAACAATTGGCAGTTGATCCATTCTCCATATTATGAGGGCGGACAAGACCCCTGTATATGGGCAGCATCTGTGCTCTGTTTCTCATCATACTTTCATTCATATTTTCCTGTTTTTACCTCGAGGCACAATTTTTTTGTGCGAGTTTAAGAAAACTTCATGAACTCTGTTGTGTAATGGGTGACATTACTGCAAATAGATCAGGAGGAAGGGTTCAGTTACAGTACAGAATAAAGCCTTCCCAGCTGTCCGCTCTCGGCACACCGCTCGATAGATGGGTACCTTGGGAGGCCTGACGAACGTACATTGTGGTGATGCAGATGTCATATCAAGTTGCTCGTGTCCCAGGAATGAATTCAACGAAGAGAACTCTGAAGGATACTGTCCCGTTAGAATGATTATTTTTCCTGCTGAAGCAAACGTTCTGTATCTCTGAATGTAGAACAAGAACGCCAGTCCAATCGTTCCTCTTCTTGGGAAATGATGCCAACCTTCTTATTATC
>NC_066549.1:10108653-10113653 GCF_024679095.1 Eriocheir sinensis | reverse complement strand
TTGATGGACCAACGCAAATTCGCTCACGACGGAAACTCTTTAACTGCCACCTGGTTATCATCAACAGTCCAAGAAAAGCGAATTATCATTGACGTTAAGAAGTGCGCTTCCTTTGAGAAAGAGGGATCAGGTAAATAGTCCGTTCATTAATTACCTCCGTACCCTCCGCCAGGTGTGCAAGGCGGCAGGTATATTGCCGGCGGGGCGGAGAGGTGGTGAAGTAGAAAATTGTGGAGGAAGAAACCGGGAACGGAAGCCTGAGGGAGAGGAGGATTCGCAGAAGCGGGCAATGGATAGTCAGGAGAATATAAGGGACGTAAAGGGTTGCGGGCCCAGATTAACCTTGAACATATGGGTCGGCGGAGAGGAGAGAGGATTGCGAGGGGTGGGAAAAGCTACTAAACTCACCCACTCGAGACCTGGCTGCTGTTTTTCCGCCTTCTTCCTGATATGCTGTTGCCTTGCAGGAGAAACTTTGGGAGTTGGGAATACAAGGTCTGTGACGATGCAAGAAGCAGGATGGTGCTAGGAAGGGGCCTGTTAGTGACGGTTCAGAGGGTGGCAGGGAGAAAGGTTGGCAGGGAAGCTTTGGTGAGGCGCCATAAAGCCAGATTGGGAGAGCTTTCTGACCCTCGAGTCCCTATGTTGTGACTGTTGCATGGGCCTCCTGTTGCGCTCTCTCTCTCTCTCTCTCTCTCTCTCTCTCTCTCTCTCTCTCTCTCTCTAAATCAATTTCCTTAACTCAATCCTTCCCTTTCCCGTTTTTGTTACCACCTTCCTTCCTTCCTTCCCTCCCTCCCTCCTTCCTTCCCTCCTTCCCTCCCTTCCTCCTTCCTTCCTTCCTTCCTTCCTTCCCTCCCTCCTTCCTTCCTTCCTTCCTTCCACTGAACGTTCCCGCTCAAACTGCCACTGTCGATGATGCTATCCCTCCACCTATCCCTTCTATTCCATTTCCTATTCCTTTACCATTTTCTTCCTTCCTTCCTTTCTTCCTTCAATCCATTCTTCCTTTTTTCTTTCTTCATTTTTTCTCGTCTTTGTCTTCATGTCTTCCTCTTTCTTTTCTTTCTTTCTTTTTTCACTTCTCCCTCTCTTTCTTTCCCTTCTATTCCGTCTCTTTCTCCCCCACCTTTTTCTTCCTTCCTTCTTTCACTCATTCCTTTCCTTCTCTCTTTTTCTTCCTTTCTTCCTCTCTTGCTTCATTTCTTCCTGTTTTCTTTCTTTCTTCATTTCTCTCTTCTATTCCGTTTCCTATTCTTCCACATTTTTCTTACTTGCTTGCTTCATTCATTCCACTCTTCCTCTCTCTCTTTCTTCATTTCTTCCACACTTTCTATCTTTATTTCTTCCTCTCTTTCAGCATTTATTCATCTCCTTTTCTTCCTTTCTTTATTTCTTCATTTCTTCCACTCTTTTTATCTTCATTTATATTTTCTTCCTTTCTTTATTTCTTCAACTCCTTTTCATTTCCATTTATTTCTTCATCTTTCCTTCTTTCTTTCTTTCTTCCTTTCCATTTATTTCTTCATCTCCTTTTCTTCCTTTCTTTATTTCTTCATTTCTTCCATTCTTTTTTTATCATCATTTATAGTTATTTACTCCTATCTCCCACCATCATTATTAATTTCATCATCATCATCATCAACAGTCACAGCGTAAGCAGCAGCAGCAGAAGGATTCATGTTCCTTTATATTTTTCTCATATGTAAGAAAAGATGTGTGGTGGAGATCGTGACGTCGAAATGATAGAAGGTGAAATACGTTTGTTTTTTTTGTTTTTTCTTTTTGCTGTAGTTATTTATAGCGGCGGGGGTGGTGGTGGCAGTGATGGTAGTGACGATAATTGCAAGTAGTATTCATTTCGATTTGGTATCCTTGTTATAGTTTTAAACTTTTGCTGAATAATGGTTTCGTCATGAGAACGTAAGGGACGACCGTTTTTCCTTCCTCTGCTTTCATTTTTGTTTTGTGTTCAGAATCTCGGCCGCTTTCGTAATCCAGCTTCTTGAAAACGCTTTTGTTCCTTGTTAATTCCCTTTGTTGTTATTGTTCTAGGTGGTGGAGGTGGAGGTGGAGGTGGTGGTGGTGATAGTGGAGATATTCACAGTTTTGCTCATAGTGTTGCTTATGTGTGCGTTGTTGGTTGTGCAGGTGGTGATTGTGGTGATGGTGGTGATAGCCGAGGTCACACTGCCATGGCTAGTGTGTTGCTTTTGTGTGTGTTTACCTTGGTGATTGTGGTAATCGTGGAGGGTATAGTGTTATAATTGTGTGTTGCCGGTGTTGAAGGTAGTCGTAGCGTTGCAGTTAGTGTTGCCTGCTGTCTGTTGGTGGACGTGCTGGTGTTGGTAGCCGGAGTGGAAGAGGAGGAGGTGGTGGGGGTGGTGGAGGTGGTGGTGGTGGCGGCATTGGTTGCGGCTGCGGCGGCTGCAGTATTAAAGGTGGAGTTGTAGGAAGAATGGTGGAGGGGTTAGAGGGCGGAGGTGGTGGAAGCGGTGGTGATGGTGGTGGTGGTAAGGGTGGAAGGGGTAGTGGTGGTAGTAGTAGGGGGGCTATGTGTAGCAGTGACAGTGGTAATGGTAGTGACAGTGATGATGACAGTGGAAGTGACGATGATTGTGGTGGTGATGGTAATTTTGATGGGGGTAGTGGTGATGAAGATGGTGGAAGCGGTGATGGTGGAGTGAGGGGGTGTTTTAGTGGAGAGGGTAGTGATGGTGGTGGTGACAGTGATGAAAGAAGTGGTGAAAAAAGGAGGTACCAGTCAGCGTTACAGAAGTGGAGAAGTGACCCAATTTTGTGGTAGTGATGATGGTGATGATTGTAATGGTGGTAGTGTATGGTAGTGGTTGAGTTAGTATATAGTAGTGTTAGGTGTGGTAATACTAGTGGTGGCTATGGTAGTAGTGGTGTTGGTGGTAGTACTATAAGGGTGGAGGTGGAGGCAGGAAGAGGTGAAGCAGTGGAAGAGACAGCTCGTAAACCACCACCACCGACACGCTCCCTGTTGGCAGATCATTAAATTAGAGTTGGGTGTTTGCCTTTACATCCCGCACCAACAGCCCACCTACCCTAGAATCCTACCCTCCTCCTCCTCCTTCTCCTCCAACACCTTCACTCTCGCAACATATATTCGTAGCCTGCCTTCACGTCCTCGCTCATCCTCCTCGTACCCTTAAACACGCAATTCCTCACCCGAAGTCTTGCCTCTACCTTCTTTTCCTTCGCCTTCTCTTCTCCTTCTTCTCATTCTTCTTCGCCTTCTTGTTTCTTATTCTTTTTCTTGTTCTTCTTTTTCTTCAACTTTGCCTTGTTTTTGTTCTTGTTCTTCCTCTTCCTGATGCTGCTCCTTCTCCTCCTTTCCATTCTCCTTCTCCAACATCTATCTAATTTCAACATATATTCCTTGCCTGCCTTTATCCAATTTCTCCTCCTCCTCCTCCTCCTCTTCCTCTTCCTACTCCTCCTAAACATGTTATTCCCCTCCGCAAACAAACCTCCTGCCTTCACCCAGCCACTCCTCCTGCCACCAATATATTTACTTGCCACCGTCCAGCCAGGCCTATTATACCCGCTTACAGATACTCCAGTGCTCACCCCATACCCAGCTCCTTCGTCCGCTTCATCGTCCTGATGCACTGTGAGAGCTTCCTGTATTCCTTATTCCTTCACTCAGTGCTGCATATTCCCACCACTCCCTTACGCTGAAGTCATCTCCACACACGCTTCGCCTTCCTCGGTACCCAAAGGAGCTCCCCAGCGGGAACCTGAATCCGTGACCTGCTTCCTCTTCCACTTTACTATACCAGTCTGCCAGCATTTGTACCTCCACCATTACTAACGGATTACGGGCTGACTTGTAGCTCTCCCTTGGTCTGCTCGCCCACCTCCTTTAAGATAGTACTCATCCCCTCCCCCAACACCCCCGGCATTCCCTATACGTCACTGACTTAATATCAACACGCTGGTTCCTCGACTGAGTTATTTAAAGGCTCTCCGAGGGATTACTCCTCGCATTTTCCATCGTGATGGCCGTAAGATGGAGAGGAAAAGATAAATATAAGGTTTCCATCGTTTGCTGTTTGTTTACATGTCCTATGAACACACAACAACTGAAACACACACGTAAATACAAAACTACTCAGAAAATACTGTCAATAAATATAGAAGGTAGGCAGCGACGGAAATGCATGCATGGATTCGGGTCAAGAGAGAAGTGAAACAGAGAGAGAAGGGGAAAGAAAGGCTCGGATAAAGAAATACGTGATGGAGTTGACTGTTCTATTTGCTGCATCCAGTTTTTGGAGTGTCGGAAAAGAGGAAGAGATCTCAAGCCTTAGGTTAAGTCTCCCAGAGTGTGTAACATGACACAAAGAGATAAACGGAGAGAGCAAGACTGAACAATGGAGTACAGAGACCCTTTGGTACCCCCGACGCTGGGTGAGAGCACAGCACCGTAAAAACAAGCAGAGCAAGTGCGAAGGGAGGCAGCAGGGGAAGAAAGACCAAGGTGATACGCCTTTGTCTATAATGTACACCCTTCCCTCCAATCTTGCCACAAAACTTCTATATTCATCACACACTCCCTCCCTCCTTCCCTCCCTTTCTCCCTCCTTCCTTCCCTCCCTCCCTCCCTTCCTTTCTCCTTTACGATTCACAGTAATTTGTACACCAGTAGTCCCTCTGTTTGTGCTTCAACAAGAATATGCCGATCTAACAAGACACACTACAGGCGTGCTGCGGAAAGAACCTGTGGAAACAGAGAGAGAAAAGGACGGAGGATGATAATTATAAGGTGTTGTGGGAGGAAGATGCAAGGATATTAATGAGGAAACACAAAGAGCTACAGAGAGGAAGGGTAGGAAGACAATGCGATGAAGTATGGATGAAGGAAGATGCAACGTGGTGAAAAGGCAAAAAAGGTATGAAACGGAAGAGAAGGGAAGAAACAAGATGCGAGGAAGTATGAAGGGAAGATGCGAGGAGGTAGAGAGAACGTG
>NC_066549.1:10086153-10103653 GCF_024679095.1 Eriocheir sinensis | reverse complement strand
ACGCGGCCACGTTTTCTTTGAATGGGGGTTTTCACAGCTGATGGTCACCGAGTTGTGATTGGTTCCCAGCAGACCACTGAGGACCCAGGGAAGAGAGGCAGGAAAAGAAGGAACAGGAAAAATGGGAGAAGGCTAAAAAGGCGAGGGGGAGGATACTAAGAAGACAAAAGACGAAGAGGAGGAGGAACAGATCGTGAAGGAGGAGGAGGAGGAGGAGGAGGAGGACGAAGACGATTACGAGGAGGAGGGATGGGAAAAAGGAAAAGGAGGTTTGAAGGATTAAAGTGATGACGCACGAACAGAAGTTGAATGAAGAGGAGGAGGAGTAGGAGGAAGATATTGAAAGAAGAGGGAAGGAGAAAGACGAGTTGGTACAGAAGAAGAGTCCATGAAGTGGAAGAGTAATTACACACACAAACACACACACAGACACACACACGAGGACACGCACGGAACAATGAGAGCACAGACAGCTGAGGAAAGAAAGAAACCTGTTGAAGGCGCTCTCAGTGGGTTTTCTTTATCACTCTTTTAACAAGACAATAAATCATAACGATAGTTCTGTGCCTCTCATATTGTAACTCTTTACTTCTTGCAATTCCTTTTCATGTCAATAGGCCACAACAAAAAATACGAGCTATTAACTAGGGATATTCTGGTTTAGTTCCTCTGGCTACGTATATCTTTGTTTCCTCTCAATAAATCCATAATCTCCTAGAAAAGAATTAAGTACAATATATGTTCACTATCTGAGTTACTAAGAGGCATTCAGTTCATTAGCTATTTTCCTATTACAAAGTATAGTTTCGTTCCTTGAAGTCTCATACGAGTCAGCAAAATCGAATAAAATAACATTAATGAATAAATACCAGTGACATAAAATGACAGGAATACAAAGCAATAATTACTTTAAGAGAGGTGACAAATATGATTGACGACCTGATAAAAGGCCTGCCATAAAAAAATTAAAAAAACTGAAGTTTCATAAAAAAAATCCGGATAGACTATTCCATGCGAAAGTGAAATAGCTACAAACAATAAAAGACGAGAAAAAAAACAAATGAATATATATATATATATATATATATATATATATATATATATATATATATATATATATATATATATATATATATATATATATTATTTTCCTGGGATAAAATGAAAACTAGGGATGTACCGATGTATCGGTATCGGTTTCGGTGGTATCGGCACATTCTAAGAGTATCGGTATCGGCTGATTTTCTGCCGATACTACCGATACTTGAAGGAGTTTCGTACGTCGCATGTCACTCGCTGCAAATAATTTTGTTCAACAGAAATTGGATTTTCTAAATTGTTGAAAAAATATTAGAAAAGTGTAATTATCTAGTATCATAATACTACATAGTTTGGAATTTCCCGCGATTTAATTTTCATCACCTAAAACGATAAGATTCATATTACTTTGAATACAAGTATATAATACTTAGTATACAGTACAACCTTTGGTACCGCGGACGCGTACAATACAGGTTTAGTAGATTCGGCGCGGGATTGGCGGAGCCCCTCCACTCGCCTCATTTGCCTGCCTCAGTCAGACAGGCAGCAACGGGGCACGCTGCCCGGGTCTGGGGATTTCTTCACAGTATTCTGCCTAAATGTACGGCGATTAAGGTAAAGCTAACCTTGCCGAGTCAACTAGACCTCACGAGGCTCCTCCTCCCTCGCCTTCTTCCCTTCTATGGTGGAACAACGAGTGGTGGGTCTTTTTTTTTCTAAGCATTTGATATTTCCCTTTAGCTGCTGAAATTGTTGTATCAAAAAATCAGTCCACAGGTATTGGTATCGTTATCGGTATCCGTATCGGTCAAATATTGGGGTATCGGTATCGTTATCGGTATCGGTATCGGTCAAATATTGGGGTATCGGTATCGGTATCTGTCAAAATTTTGGTATCGGTACATCCCTAATGAAAACTGTAATTAAGGATGTAAAATGAATGTTGCATCAAACAGTAATAAACAAATTAATCAATAGAAAAATACGAGAACATGTAAAAGAATCATAGAAATACCAATACACATTTCATACACACAGAAGTTAAACAGTGATAACCGAGTACCTTACGCAACAAGTAATTAAAACAATGTGAATAAAGTGAGAGAAATAGGAAAAAAAACATAATCAGCCCTCAGCCACAAAAGCCCTCTAGCACAAAAAAGATACAGGTGGATACTTTAATTTATTACCACACACACACACACACACACACACACACACACACACACACGCACGACATTTTCGAAAATTCAGAAGTACCTTTAACACACCTGCTTCCTTCTCTTCCTCCTCCTCCTACTACTACTACTACACCTCTTTTTTCCTTCTCCTCCTTCTTCTTCTTCTTTTTCTTCTTCTTCTTCTCCTCCTCCTTCCTTTTATTTTCCTCCTCCAGCTCTCGTCTCTTTCACGCTTGCCCACACAATCTCTCTCTCTCTCTCTCCCCCCCCGAGGCCACGCCCCTCCACTCATCACCCTCCACTTCTGTCTCACCTCCCAGGTCATTCCTTCCACCAGCCTCATTACCGTTATATTGCCAACATTTTCACCTCCTCCAGGCTCTTCACGCATTATGAAATAGAAAGTAGAACATCAAAGAGCAACATTTACCGAAGTATATCCTATGACGGCAGTAGCAATGACTCCCTTGCAACTACGATGGAAGATTTGCATGAAATAATAATGCTTTCCTTTTTAATTGTTCGTTGTACTTTCCTTAGAGTTTTACCTATTTCAAAGACGACAAGACATGTGCAAGATAGATAACTACATGCGTTTGAGGGAAAATATGCATGCAGAGGAGCGTGGAGGAGAGCCATGTTGGAAGGGTGAAAGGGTTTTAGAGGACGCCGAGGCTCCTCCCCAACAACCCATGTCTCGCGGGGCGCTAGGCTCGCGGTGCGTGTGGGGTGAGGTGGAGGGGGTTTGTGTGTGAGTGTAGTGTGTGTGTGTGTGTGTGTGTGTGTGTGTGTGTGTGTGTGTGTGTGTGTGAGAGAGAGAGAGAGAGAGAGAGAGAGAGAGAGAGAGAGAGAGAGAGAGAGAGAGAGAGAGAGAGAGAGAGAGAGAGAGAAAATGGAATGACGGAAAGAGCTGCAGCGAAATGGTGAGGAAACTCTTTGTTAAAACTGAAATGTGAACTCTATAAATTATTACTTTCCACATCTACAAATCAAAAGAAAGCTTCCCACGCGCCAGTTTACATAAATGATCTATATATGAACATCAAGACATTAAAAGAAGAAAATATTGATGCAGTACTCAAAACAGCAATTGAATAGAGTAGCTATGATTAAAAAAATAGTTGCTCTATATACCACCATATACGTGTGTGTGTGTGTGCTAAATCCTTTATGCAAGAGTTAACTAGCATCTTCATAATTTCATCATTTTTATTATACGTTCGCCCGATAGCGCCGGCAGGCTCAACTGATGGGACCTGCTACTGTCGGGCTCAGTCCTGTAGTGGCGCAGGCAGGCTTTATAGTGGCGCCATTTTCCTTATCTCATGCTGGCCCATGGAGCGCCACTTGATCCTTTCTAAAGAGTTTCGCTTAATTTTAGTATTTCGCATATCTAGATAGAAAAAAGCTCAGAGAAATGAAGCCGTAGTCAGTAATACACGGGTGGCAACACGCAACAAAAAAAAAAAATCCTCGAAATTTCGATAACCATAATAAATGTCATACTCAAAACTTTAAACTCATTTATCTCAAAACGTCAAATTTTAACTTCAATGAGTAGCTGTGCACAAAAACTTGATGGATCTAAATGAAACTCACCATACTTGTACATAATAAAGTCTTGTTCTGGATACGTTATATAAAAAATAGTGACGTCATTATTTCATGAAATTGCGAAAGCGGGTCACGAACTAAAACGAATTTAGCAAAAACTGTCTTGGGTAGGTTAATATGTTATTCTACTAATACCATGCAAAATTTGGTAACTCTAGAGTGAAAATTAAAATTTACGTGAATTTTTTGTTGTACGTCATGACGTCACGACGTCATGAACTAAAAATTCTACCTACTACCATAATATCTTCAAACAAAAATATTGAAAACTTTTTTTTTTATGAATATTTTTCATCCAGTTGTTGTGCCTCCCCTTAAGTCCGGATTGATAGGTGGTCATCAAGACAGCATGTGGGTGATGACTTAAAATTGTCAGCTTGTAGTGGAGGGCAAGACGTCCTCTATGACCCCGCGCCCGCACTCTGACCGCTCAGCCACAACTACCCCTTTGCTGGTAAATTGGAATAACCTTCCTTCGTCTCTTATTTCCCCCTGCCTCCGACTTCAACTCTTTCAAAAGGAAAGTGTCAAGACACCTCTTCAACCAAAACTGACCTTTTCTTCTGGCCAATCTTTCTGTACTCTTTAAGCTGGAACAGCACTTAGAGAGCTTTTTTGTTTTCTGTTTTTGTTGCCCTTGAGCTGCTTCCTTTGCTGGAAAAACTATAAAAAGTGTGTGTTGTGTAAATCTCACTTAAGTACCGTCTGACTATAAATTCAAAATTGGAGTGAATCTCGAACATTCTCCCTTCGCTTAAATATCTAAGATTTCAATGATTATCATCACATTTGGCTTTCGTCCTTCATAACTGACCAAACTGGTAAACGATCCTACAACTTTGCTTTACTTATGACCTAGAGGAGTTGGTTCAGCACCCTACGCGTATCCCAGGCCGCCTTGGAGGCACGCCAAAAGCTCAAGATCTCTTCCTAACCTCTAACCCTTCACATAATCCTTAAAATATATTTTCCGTTGGGCTATTATGATCACAGCTATTTCTGTACTCAGTCCCGTCATTCCTGTGCAGCCTCTGAAACGCCTCGGGTTTATACATCTTCATCTTTACTGAACTTCACGTTATCGTTATTACAAGCAATAACTCAGGTATCTGCAACACCATCCACAAAAATAAGTGAGCTCATAAAAATAAATCATAAAACATATGAAGACTGAAGTGAGCGATACTGACACAGCATAAGGATTCGATGAACTGTAAAATAAGAATGAAGTAAGCAATACAAGTATATGCATTCTCTTAAAGTATATATTCCTTTCTATTCCCAATTTTATATTCCTTCTTTCTTACTCTACTTATGGTTAAGAGTGACAGACATCTTTTGTTTCGCCTGGTCTAAATATAAATCGTAGAATGATCTATTAAGAATCACAGAAATACTTCCGCTGAGAAAAGCTACTTCCTAATTAACTGCCCTCCCTATAATACTCCATAATTATGTTGTCCAGTGTCTGTTGTGTTGTGTTATCCAACCGAAATAAAGAAGAGGAACACAAAATCCAACGCAGCCTCTCCTTCTCCTATCTAAGTGGGCAGCCACCACTCACGCATCAGTTTCTATAAGTCACAAAAGTCGTTGTACACACACACACACACACACACACACACACACACACACACACACACACACACACACACGATCAAAGACTATTTCTTATAAATCTCATTGGATAGAGGGGGAGGGAATGCGGTATGGTGCATCTGACATGTTTACCATTGTGGCGCCATGCTCTCTTATCGGCCTTGGTACTTCCAAATATTTAAAGGCAAAGTTGGCAGCAATACGCGACTCATTTCCGCGGGGCCCGGGGCAGACAGCGGACCCTCTCACGCTCCAAGGTGACGTTACACAAAACTGTTTGGTCTGCGACACTAATATACAGCGGTAGGGGAGAAGATCCCTACGATGTATTTATATTACACACACACACACACCCGGCTCAACCGAAAAATTCCGCGCTCAATTCCCTTGCTAAGTGCCATGTGTGTGTGTGTGTGTGTGTGTGTGTGTGTGTGTGTGTGTGTGTGTGTGTGTGTGTTTTGACCCTTTATCATACCTACGTGTATATTTATTTATATATATTTCCTTATTTATGCAATATACATAAAAATGTGCACTTTTGGCAGCCGGTTTTGAAAGTTTAGCCCACTCATAAGATTCCCGTTTCTCCCCCACAGTCGTCCCCTCCGGCAGCCCCCAAGGTAAGTGGCCCTCTCCGGCCCGCCCCGCCGTAGCCCGAACGCCGCAGGCTGTTCCCTAATATTGCAGTACCCTTAGAGCCTCAGACGAGACACCCCTTCTCTTCCTCAATAAAGAAAACGAGAAGACATAACAACAACCTGCTACACCCATGGATAACAGAGGCGCATCTATCATCAACAGGAGAATGGCTTTAAGAAGAGGAAGAATACAAATATCTGGATGAGTAGAAGGGAGAGGAAATCGAGGAGTAGAAGGTAGAGAGTGTGAGGATAAGGGAAGAAGAAAAGGAAAAAAAAGGTGGAGGACGAGGGAGTGGAGGAAGAGAAGGAGGAGGACGAAACATGGAAGAGCAGGCAGTGAAAAGCCTGTTGACTTGTGACGAGGCTGCCTGCTTAGACTTTAAACCAGTTCGTTGGGTATGTCGCAGCCCTACGGAACAGATAAAAGAACCTGCTTTATGAATATGCGGGACCGTTCGATCCCCTACTGACGCAACGATGTAACAGTTAATGCGTCATCGTTCTTGCATTAACAGCTTTTGCAGGAGGGCTGTTCCAATGACGAATGACTGTTCGAGAAAAAAAAACTCCGGCCGATATTTGTACTGCATCCCCTCCCTTGAATTCATTGAAAATTATTTTTATTTTCAGGTAAATTTGATGCTCAAAACTTAGTGACCGACGTTACTGAACTTGTTTAGGTATTGAAAACCTTTGTCCTACCCTCTCGTAGTTACTTCCTTTCAAACGTTAAGTCTTATAAGGATGTGCCCTCAACTACGGTATTGTTTCCGAAGTGAGTCGCTGTACTCTCTCAAATGACTCGAGAAGGAGGAAGAAGGGAAGGAGGAGGAGGAGGAGGAGGAGGAGGGAAGTAAAAGCAAGGAATATATTGGACGTTTTAGTCTTGTTTTTATGACATGCACACTATAGTAGCAATGAATCCCGTACACCGGAAATGAGCCTCCATGGGTTAGCTTGTACACTACGGCAAGAAACATACCATGTCCCCAGAGAAGGAAACTGTTCTCGAGACCAGAAATATTGTACTCTTCATGCGGGAAGCACCACAAGGGAACCATTTGCGAGTCTCTGGGAGGACATTACGGCAAGGCCTTTTTTATAACGTTTTTTTTTAATGCTTTTATTTGAGCATTTTTTATTCGTATTGGCGTGCTTTTTTGTATTAGCGGACTCTTTTGTATTAATTTAGCAAACGTCATTTCTTTCTGCAGTAAAATTCCTTCCTTTACTGTCAAAAAAATAAAGAAAAGGTGGTGTATAAAGGAAAAAAATAATCCAAATAACACACAGCTAAGCTATATAACTTTGAAGAGCTTTGGGCGATGATTCCATTGTATCTTATATCGATATTTTCATGCTGACTGCTCTTCTAAACTTAATAACTGCATGCCACCTCCCCTCCCCCTATTCCGCGGCCCTGCTGCACACGACAGTCTGCTTTTGCTCATCCCTACTCTATCCAAATCCCTTATGCAAAAGTTAAACAGCATCATTCTTTTATCCCCTCCGCTGGTAAACTTTGGAACCGCCTTCCATCGTCTGTATTTCCCCCAGCCTGTGACTTGAACTCTTTCAAGAGAAGACTACCAAATCACCGCTCCACCCGAAATTGACCACTCCTCTGGCCTCGTGTTCCGTTTTCTTTTGTCGGAGCAGCGCCTAGCGTTTTTTTTTTTTTTTTTTTTGTGTGTGTGTGTGTGTGTGTGTGTGTGTGGCTTCGTTCGCTTTCTGCCCTTAAGCCGCCTCCCTTGCTCTAAAGAGATTACTCCCTTGGCCACAAAATGAAGCTTGCCGCAGCAATACTTTTTAACAGACGACCTTGCTCAAACTGACGGCTACTTCTTGGCTACAGGCAGTCGCGCAGCGCCAATGAAGAACGCGGTCATGATGAAGTTTAAAAGCCACCGAGTTTTACGATAGCAACGTGATCAGTACGCGTAAAATAAAAAGAAAGAAAGAGCGAGCAAGCGAGCGAGAAGGGTAGAGATTGATAGACAGATAGAAAGATAGATAGAGAAAAACGAATACACAAAAAACACAAACAAACAAACAAACACAAGCACAGATCCCCGAACACTGAGCATTCACTCTATTCTCTTTCTCCACCCATCCATTCTTTCCTTCCTTCCTTTCCAATACAATATAAAGGCTCTCATCCCTCCCTCACTCCCTCCCTCCTTCCCCCGTGACCCTCTTCTGCCCATGACAGCGCCAGCAAAACAAAGAGACCAGAATAAAGCCTTTCTGATAACACAAAACGACCTCTGCTTCGCGAAGGTGGCGGCAACACAGATCGAAGCGCGAGTGTTGCGGTGATGCATACTCTTACACCGACTTTCTGTTCAGTTATTTAATATTGTGTGGAATGCAGAGATTCTACGTGTGTGTGTGTGTGTGTGTGTGTGTGTGTGTGTGTGTGTGTGTGTGTGTGTGTGTGTTTCAGTATGCGAGAAAGAAAGAAAAAGAACGAAAAAGGAAAGAAAGAAAAAGAAAGAGCAAGAGGAAAGAAGGAAAAAGAAAGAACGAAAGAAAAGAAAAAAGAAAAAGAAAAAGAAAATAAAAAGAATAAAAGAAAAAAAGAAACAGACAGAGAGAGAGAGAGAGAGAGAGAGAGAGAGAGAGAGAGAGAGAGAGAGAGAGAGAGAGAGAGAGAGAGAGAGAGAATGTTTGTAAGATCAATGGGACCTTACTCACAATAAAATATGTACTGTGTCTCCTGCGATTCCCCCTGCTCCTCCTACGCCCCAAGACGCCTGCTGGGCCCCTGCGTCACCTGGCTCATCCCCTGTCAATGTGTCCTGTGCACCGTCCCCCGCCGATGAGTCCCCCTGTCACTATGAGCTTTGCCTCCTTCAGCGCCGACGTGTTGTGTCTTGTGGTGCGACGCTGCGGTACTTGTCGTCTACTTTCTTTATCATCTTCACGCCATAGTATGCCTCTCTGTTTCCTCCTTAATCTACCAAGTCGACGTTTCTTCCGGGTTGTGTTGGCTGACGTCAGTATAACTTGTGTACTTTTTTTTTTTTTTTGAGGGGGGGTGACTGCGTATAAGACTTGAGGGAATTAAGAACATTTATTCAAAGATTTCTCGCGATAAAAAAGGGTAGGGGAAGAAGAAAAAGAAGACGAAGGCGAAGAAGAAGAAGGAAAAGAACTAGAACAAAAACAAAAAACTAAATTAACAATATTATGAACATGCGTAACGATAAGAAATAAGGAGGATACATCAACAAAATTAGTAGAAGTAGTAGTAGTAGTAGTAGTAGTAGTAGTAGTAGTAGTAGTAGTAGTAGCAGTAGTAGTAATAGTAGAAAAATAAAACTGGGGTATATGTTAAAGCTAGGCGTACTTTGGCGTTCATCCCTGTCATAGTGGCCCTTGAGTCTGTGGCGGGAAATAACCTAATTACCCCGGGACACAGGGCATGTGTGACATCCAGGTTACCGTTGTTTACCTTCCCAAGGTTTACCCACGTACCCTTTATCAACCAGCCCGATAGGGAGGATAAGCAGCTGGGTTGGGCGCGCGCCTGCCCGGACCGGGATTCATACACAAACCTGCGGATTCGAATATAAACGTGCTAACCACTTAACCGCGGAGGAGCTATATTAGTAGTAAAAGTAGTAGTAGTAGTAGTAAAAGTAGTAGTAGTAGTAAAAGTAGTAGTAGTAATAGTAGTAGTAGTGTTATTATAATAATAATAATAAAAATAATAATAATAAAAATAATAATAATAATAATATTAATAATAATAATAATAATAATAATAATAATAATAATAATAATAATAATAATAATAATAATAATAATAATAATAATAATAATAATAATAATAATAATAACAATAATAGTAATTTGTGACAATATCAACGTTTAAAAGTCATGATATGACAAATCCAGATCATTAGAACTTCTGTGATATTTTTATGAAGCCTAAAAGTTGCTGTTCGATCTTTTTAATAAGTCCTCAAGAATTCTGCATTGGATTTCCCTCACAACTTGTAGTCAAAAAGATACAATGGTATATGCAGCTGCATATGTAAAAGACTATCTGCAGTTTAAACAGATGGAATACATGTTCACATCAGCATCAAATTTTCATTAGAAAACTCATTAATGCAAGATATATTAGTGGACAATGATCTGCTGCTGAATTTAGTAACGGATGAGTCGACCTACTTGCCACTAATAAATATTTTTAATAGACTACCGATGATTTATTTTAATCAAGCATGATAATGTAATGATAATGTGGTAGTCTGTAAATTTGACGCTGATATAAATGGCCGACGCACGCACAGCCCAAACACTTTCTGCTGCCACTTACGTTCCCTTGTAGTGATGGCTATGTATCGTTATCATTGTGCAGGCGGCAGGTCAGAATATGACACTAAATTGTGTATTCTCCTTGATCTCTGGAATTTATGGCCCACCACACACACACACACACACACACACACACACACACACACACACACACACACACGAAGCAAGGAAAGCTTCGCCATGTTCTCTGGCAATTTTTTTACTACTCGCAAAATTCAATCAAAACAGCACAGGAACCAAACGACAAGCTAGCAGTCACATCAATACTTCCGTCTACAAACGCCTCCTTGCGCAGTGGTTAGCGTCCCTGACTACGAATCTGCGGGGCTGGGTTCAAATCCCGGTCCGGGCAGCCGGCGAGCAGCCCACTCAGCTGTTCATCCTTCCATTCGCGATGGTCGATAAATGAGTACGTAGGGAAACCAGGGAAAGGTAAAATGCGGTAACTCAGATGTTACACTGGCCCTGTCAGGTTAAGGGTTCTCTCCCACCACAGGCTCAAAGGGCCAGCGAGACAGAGATGAGCACCACCGCCACACCCAGATATAGCGTATGCTCCAAACTTTACTTTCTACGTCCACAAACATCAGTAATTGTCATCGTTTCATTTTTTTGTTGTTGGGCGATATACAAACTTTGAAGGTCACCATCACTTCAGAAAACACCAACCAGAACAGTATTTCTTTAAAAATTTATGTTTAAGAAGCCATACGTTTCTCCGACACGACATATATCACGGGAAGTGAAACATTTAGCACAGGCAAAATGTCAACATGTGTTACAGTAAGCGAGGCGTCAGAAGGAGGCGTGAACCCACTGGCAACCCGCCAGGCAACGCCTTCTTTGTCGAGCTCTTATGGAAAATTTATAGACCAGTGGCGGCCCAGCGAGCAAGAAGTCATTATGAGCCGAGTGACTCGTGTTAATGAATGGAACCAAAAACTGACATCCGCGGCGGCTCATGGGCAGGAAGTAACGACCGTGTAAGATTAATTTAGGAACAAACACCACGAAACACTCCCCCCGCAGCACGATCACAGGCACACCATCAACCACCCCAGCATAACCGTCACTAACACTACACTAGACATCACCAATATCGTCACTAAAACCATATCTAAGCATAAACGCAGATATTATGAATTTTCGTTGTTCGGAATAAAGGCAGAAAACGTGCGTGAGGCTGCGAGGCGCACACCTGTCAAGGTAATGGGGCGGGCGAGGCGCTTGAGGGCTGGTGCCACCCTCCTGATTGCTTGTGTGTGGGGCGAATACCTGAGAGAGCAAGCGCGCTCTCGCGAGAGAGAGAGAGAGAGAGAGAGAGAGAGAGAGAGAGAGAGAGAGAGAGAGAGAGAGAGAGAGAGAGAGAGAGAGAGAGAGAGAGAGAGAGAGAGAGAGAGAGAGAGAGAGAGAGAGAGAGAGAGTGAGTGAGTGGGTGTGTGTGTGTGTGTGTGTGTGTGTGTGTGTGTGTGTGTGTGTGTGTGTGTGTGTGTGTGTGTGTGTGTGTGTGGTGGTGGAGTGAGTGAGTGAGGTGGTGGTGGTGGAGGTGGTGGTGGAGGTGGTGGAGTGAGGAGGTGAGGAGTGAGTGGTGGTGGAGTGGTGGAGTGATTGGTGAGTGGTGGTGGAGTGTGGTGTGAGTGAGTGTGGTGTGAGTGGAGTAAGTGAATGAGTGAGTGTGAAAGAGTGTGAGTGAAAGTGTGTGGAGTGGGTGGTGAGTGTGGTGGTGAGTGAGTGTGAGTGACTGAGTGAGTGAGTGAGTGTGAATAGTGTGTGGAGGAGTGGTGGTGGAGTGTGAATAAGTGGTGTGGTGAGTGGTGGAGGTGAGTGTGTGTGTGTGTGTGTGTGTGTGTTTGTGTTTGTGTGTGTGTGTCTTTGGTGTTTTAGTGAGTGAGTGAGTGTGTGTGTGTGTGTGTGTGTGTGTGTGTGTGTGTGTGTGTGTGTGTGTGTGTGTGTGTGTGTGTGTGTGTGGTGTGTGTGAGGTGGTGGTGGTGGTGGTGGGTGAGGTGGTGGTGGTGGGTGAGTGGTGAGTGAGGTGTGGTGAGGAGTGGTGAGTGGTGGTGGGTGGTGAGTGGAGGTGGTGGTGGAGTGAGGTGAGTGAGTGGTGGTGGTGGAGTGGTGAGTGAGTGTTAGTGTGAGTGAGTGAGTGTGTGTGTGTGTGTGTGTGTGTGTGTGTGTGTGTGTGTGAGTTAAAGGCGAGAGAATGGAAGGAAGGTGTTTTAGGGGGAGGTTGATAAGACTTATTCAAAGTTTCCCTCCGTGATGGATGTGTTCTAGGTGAGGAATTGGGGATTAGATGGGCTGGACGGATAGTAGGATGGAGAAGTGGGGGAGATTCAAGACGGAGGAGTTTAGATAAGAAAAAAGCTTGAGGATGTTAGAAAGTTCAACAAGATGAGAATTAATGAAGCAGCAATTTCAGATTCTGGTGTAAAAACATTTAAGTGTAGCCTTGGTATAGGGAAAATTCTGATGCATGCCATAAAAAAATGAAATGGTGAACGGCGAATACAAGAAGGAGCGAAATAATAAATGTGGTTGAGGAGTTTTACGGAGAACTGTATCATTCAGACATTACGCCCCAGATTGAAGTAAAATTATTGTAATATAACATAAATATTCCGGAAGTAACAAAATATTAGATTAAAAAGGCACTTACAGTATGAAAAGAAAAAAAATCCCGGGGAAGATGGGAATAGTCTCATGGAGGGCGCCGCAGAAATTACCCTTCAGAAACAATAAAAACTTTTCATTGTATGTCTGGAAAATGTAGCCATAGTCTATACATAAAAAGAGAGACATGACAGCTTTCGAAAATCATCATCCTATCAACTTACTCTTCCTCATCTACAAGCTTTGCACATACATAATCACATATTTCAGAAACATTAGATTAGAACCAGCCCAAGGAACAAGGTCGTTTTCGAAGAGTGGGTTCTCAACCATGGATCACATCGAAACAATAAGTCACGTAACAGAGAAAGTAAATGAGTACAGACATCCGCTTTCGTTTTCCTTGCCACTCAGGAACTAGGATAAGGCATCGACTCGGTGAAAACCGTAACGGTTTGAAAGCGATTCGACAACAAGGTGTTGGTGAATACATTATATAATGAAGAAATGAATGAAAATAAGAATCGAATATCTAAGTAGTTTTCTTTACAGTGAGACTAGAGGTGAAGAGCAGCATAAGAAAACTAAACATAGAGAATCTACAAGTGGAAATGAAGATGAACAAGAAGACTTAAAATGAGTTCAACAGTCATGCTCAAATCGAACAAATAGTCATCCAAGAGGAAGCTCTAGAAACAGTAAATGAATATGTAAATTTAGAACAACTAATACACTAGAACCGGAAGTAATAAGACGTACAAAGGCAGGGCTCGACGGGTTTTGGAAAACACGGTAACACTTTGAGAGACTCTAAACCACCGTACCGAAAGCGAAGGATATTCAGTCAGTGCATCCTCCCCGTCATGAGGTGTTGATCAGACATGGACTTTAAACAATTTCCTGGAAAAGAAATGGAGAAGTACCCAGAGAAAGAGGGATATGACTATATGACTATAATGGATTAGAAAAAGTGAAAAAAGACGAAAGAACATACAAAAATCGGCAATTAATATTAGCATGTGACAATGGTCAGGACTCGTGCAAGAGAGAGGACAACATATGAAAAATATTTGATGAACCGAGCTCCTCACATAACGCGTGTTAGTGAATTACTAACACGTTCGTTGAGGGTATAATATCACACAATTATTCTGTGCATAAAAATCCCAACTTTGAAGTGAAATATTCCTGTAAAATAATATCATCATAACGGCGGGAGGTTTTGCACGTTTTGGTGAAATCATGCGAACAGTTATTTACAGAATTAGTCAGTGGCATGTATTATACGACAATGAAAGTTCAGTATTTTATCTATATAAAAAGGTTATAAATATATTTTAATATTTGTTAAAGAAGCACGCTGCAATGACACTATATAAGAAACAAAGTCCAAAGAGCCATTTGTTACAGGGTCCATATTACATGTACTTCTTTTCTACTCATGATCTGGGCAACGCCGTCGTCGTTATTTTGAAATAGCATTTCTTTTATCTCCCTTACGCCCACGACTCTTGGATTGAGACGATGCGAAAGCTGTTATTCTTTGCATGCTAATGCAGGCTGCGGCACGCTGCCACGCTGGTCATGGAGGTCCATCAAGGGGATATAGGCGGCAGGTGCCACGAAGGAAAGGCCCGACTAACCTCCACACCAGCTTCGTATGAAGCGATTTCATATATATATATATATATATATATATATATATATATATATATATATATATATATATATATATATATATATATATATATATATATAGATATATATATATATATATATATATATATATATATATATATATATATATATATATATATATATATATATATATATATATATATATATATATATATATATATATATATATATATATATATATATATATATATATATATATATATATATATATATATATATAGATATATATATATATATATATATATATATATATATATATACACACACACACACACACACACACACACATATATACAGACACACATAAACACACGTATCTCTCTCATCAAATAAATTGTAGCACTAATAGTAATAATTATTAATTGCTACACCGGACCTCTGTCATACATCGGGATGAAATTTCTCTAGAGAGACTGAGTAATTTGTTATAATATTGATTGAAAATCCACGGACGTTCAAATGCAAATTAACGAGGGGGACGCAACTCCATTATTGTGTCCCAGATGGGCCCGCAATATTGGTCGTCAAGGCCTCCCAGTTTTCTATAATCTGTGGAATGCCTGGTCATTCCCAATACCCTGCCACTTGATGCGTGTAACTCTCTCAGTGCTCTGCTATATGATGGCTACAAACACAAACACGAACGCGCACACACACACACACACTAAAGGCTCTTTTTTTGACAGGACCGGTTACTGTCCCGTCCTGAGCGAGTGGGATGGGGGTGTGTGGTGTGTGAGTTGCAGCAGTTCCCATAGAGCGGTCCTCCGAGCTCAAGAGATAACTCTTTCGGGCAGGATACTGGCTAGCAATCACGAGTCTATCATGTGATCACACCGTCTGTGTGACTCACACGCACACGCACACGCACAAGAGAGAGAGAGAGAGAGAGAGAGAGAGAGAGAGAGAGAGAGAGAGAGAGAGAGAGAGAGAAAGCAATACGTACCTATTATTTTTATAATTTCTTCGTTGCTTTTCTCAAGATTACATATTCGCAAGACTTTTGTAAGTGCCCAAACTTTCGGTTTATCAAAAATTCAACAATCTATCTAATGCACTTTCATTTTTCGAGTTCCAAATTGCATTATGTTTTAGCAAGAAAATGAAAGGAAAAAATATTCCGAGTAAACGAGATTAAGCCGAAGAAAACGGTGATGTTTACTGCACACGAGGTAAGTGAGCCCTGAGGAAGACAACCTTCACCTCCTCATTTTCCTCCTCATTTCCTCCCCCTCCTCTTCCTCCTCACCGTGCTCGTTTCCAACCTCTTCCTCCTTCGTCCTCTCGTCCTCATCCTCCTCTTCCTCGTCCTGCTCCAGTTCCCCACTCACATTTTCCTTTCCTTTCTCTTTCCAACGTTTAGTTTTCTCCATTCTCTTCCCTTTGTTTATCTCTTTTTCGTCCCATTCTTTTCCACTGCACACTTGCTGTCACTTCATCGCTTTCCCTTATTGTTCACTCACTGTTTGTCTTCTCTCTTCCTTTCTTCTAATGCTCTCACGCTCCCTCCTCGCTTCCCCCTACGCCTTCTTATCTGTCTCCTTCTCCGCCTCCTCCTTCAAATAATGAAGAGAGCGAGCTGCTGTATCTCTTACCATCTCCTCACGGGACAAGTATATATTTTTGCCTAGATGCTTGTTACACATCTTCCCTGTTCCCCTCTCAATTTCGCTCGCCTGCCTCTTCCTTGGCAACCCCTTAGAACAAAGTCCCCTCTACCTTTTCTTATTTCTTACCTCTCGTTTCTTTATTTTCCATTTTCTACTCCCCGTTCATTCCTGTTCTTCACCACATTTTATAATATATAAATCTGCTTTATAAAAACCATAGACTTCACAACTAGTTGACGGGAAATCTCTTCAGTCTTGGCGCGCTGGCTTCGCGTAAGGGGCCGATTGTTATGGCGACTTTCACTGCGACAACTCAAACACACTCTGCGTTCTTACTCCGAATTTAAGTGGAAACAGGACGAAATCTTCAAGTTTTAGTGCATACAAGCAGGCAGGAGTGTCTCTAGAGTGATTTGGTCGAGGATTCAAGGTAACTTATATAAAATAGCACCATGCGTGCACTTTGAAAACGTTGTGTAAAAAATGGCAAATTTGCGTAACTTTAGGTTGAAATCTTTACGTAAAATGAATGATAACTGTAGGATAGTGAAGTCCACAGTTTTACGTATTAGGAAACAAGAAATGTACGTTTAGTTAGTGCCTACATGGCAACTCAGCTCAGTTCGCGTCGCCTAACTCGCTTAGGCACGCAGTCAGCTGGGCACTTCTCTGTAAAGGATTATCGAGGTCCTGCCTCTGTTTAATCTCCAAGTAAAGGACATACAGTTATTTATCGTCTCTGTACCCTTCCCCACAACTGGACGAGCGTGCAGAACTTCATGGTGAGCAACAGGTTGGCCCAGCGCCTGCATTTGCTGAAGCTCGTCGGGTTCTTCCCCGGGGACGTGCAGGCCGACCTGGACCGGGCCAAGGCAGAGGAGAAGGAGGACGACGAGGTGATCTTGGCCCAGCTTGCCAGGGAGCTGGCCGACGACCAGCCGGACCCGCCGACGGACGAGTTGCTCCTCGCCGCGGTCGGCAACTACGCCGGCTACCTGGCCAGGAAGGTCCAGGCCAACTCCTCTGTGGCCGAGTGCTGCAAGCAGGAGCTTGCCCAGCAGGAGGAGATGAAGATTACCGTGGAGCTCGATGTGTGATGTTCGACGCCCTGGTCGAGCTGGTCGACAGGGGAGAGCTGGAGACGGGCCGGGCGGACCTGCAGCGGCCATCTCTCCCA
>NC_066549.1:10036153-10081153 GCF_024679095.1 Eriocheir sinensis | reverse complement strand
CCATACCTGATAAGACTTTCGTAGAAGCTAAGCCTAATGATAGTTTTTTTGACACTCCTTCTGCACCAAGAACGTAAAATAAAATAAACTCATGAGAACCCGACTAATCTCCTACCCGATTAATCTCCTTTGTAGCCTTTGGAAATATTTGTTGTGAGCCGAAACAATCTGCGAATACGAGCCTGGGATCTACCAAACCACAGTGAGTCAAACACAAGACTGATGCATTCAGTGTACACCTGAGTGACCAGGACGCCCCCCAGCTGACACTTGGTGCAACATAAGAATACCCAAATCAACTTAGACTATTATACACTATATTTACTACCCTGTATTATAGTATCGTCACGCCAACGCTGTGGAGTGGTTACCGTCCCCGAAACCGAATTTGCGGGCCTGGGTTCGAGTCCCGGCCTGGCCAGTCGGTACGCAGTCCACTAAGCTGTTCATCCTTTCTTTCGGGATGGTCGATAAATGGGTATCAGATGAAGTATCGGGAAGGTAAACTGTGGTAACCCGGATGTTACACTGGCGCTGTGTCGGGTTAAAGGTTTTCTTTCACCAAGGGTTCAAAGGGCCAAAAGGACGGAGACGAGCACCGCCGCCACGCGCAGCAATAGCGTCTGCTCCCACTTTACCTTACATGGAAAAAAAAGGGCTAAACTTCCTCGACATAAATTTTATCTAACGGCGGGACAAAATCCGGGTCGTCCGGCTACTAGTTTTAACTTCTTTTGGCTTCGCCGGGGATTTTTAATTAGCAATATGTGCCGACGGTGTGTGTGTGTGTGTGTGTGTGTGTGTGTGTGTGTGTGTGTGTGTGTGTGAGTGAGTGAGTGAGTGTGAGTGAGTGAGTGAGTGAGTGAGTGAGTGAGTGAGTGAGTGAGTGAGTGAGTGAGTGTGTGTGTGTGTGTGTGTGTGTGTGTGTGTGTGTGTGTGTGTGTGTGTGTGTGTGTGTGTGTGTGTGTGTGTGTGTGTGAGTGAGTGAGTGAGTGAGTGTGTGTGTGTGTGTGTGTGTGTGTGTGTGTGTGTGTGTGTGTGTGTGTGAGTGAGTGAGTGAGTGAGTGAGTGTGAGTGAGTGTGTATGTGTGTGTGTGTGTGTTTGTGTGTTTGTGTGTGTGTAATTCACCCACGGACTGAACTCGTCATCGTCAGCAAGTACCCTCCCGATTGGTGTACCCTTCATTGTAGTCGGTCCCTGGGTACTGCCGGGACCTTCACACATCACACACTCCATCCCCTTTGCTCAAAGGGAGACAGTAATCGCTCCTTGTCAGAGGAAAACTCCCGGGCCTGAACGGCGCTCAAACCTCCGCCTGCTAGACCGTGAAGCCTGACAATGCAGAGTTTTACCACTGACCTACTGGAGCAGTGTGTGTGTGTGTGTGTGTGTGTGTGTGTGTGTGTGTGTGTGTGTGTGTGTGTGTGTGTGTGTGTGTGTGTGTGTGTGTGTGTGCGTGTGCGCGCGCGGAGGCGGGAGATAATAAAAATAAACAAAGATATATGTACATATATTACATCATAGTACTTGTAGACATCTTCTATACCTATCAGTTAACCATTTACTGAGTGGCTTCTATAAGCGACATGTACCCTGATGAGCAGAGTGCAGCAGTAACCGTGAGGGGTCAGTGTGTGGACATGAGGAAGTGAGTCAGTAGAAAATATTACGGGCACCACACAATGTCTCGTTTCATTAAGCTGCCCTACCACTGAATAAAGTATGATATATACTCAATTACCCTTTTTAGAGAAATTTCAAAGAGAACTCAAATCGCAGGAGGCATTCAAAGGAGCCCCACAAAATGACAGCCACAATCTTTTGAAAGAATATGTCTGGCGCACGATTTATTTATTTATTTATTTTTCTTAGAGAATCAAGATCAGTAAAGTTACATGTGCCTTTCCGGCAAGAAATGTAAATATGGGGGTTTAAGAATCCAGTTGCAACACAGCAAGGTTTTTCTTTTCCGGAAAGTGGAAAACGAGGTATGTGCGTTTGTATGTATTATTCACCATAACCTCTGGGTACGGCTGAATCTCACACCCACACACACCCGGTAAGCGACGCACGACCTCTGGTACCCATTCACTACAGGGTGGACAGGGAGCAAGGAGACTGCCCATCCGTCTTCACTCCGCCCAGTAATCGAACCCAGAAGTTCTCGGTTGTGAGGCAAGCAGACTAACCACTGCACTACGAAACTTCATATATATATATATATATATATATATATATATATATATATATATATATCTATATATATATATATATATATATCTATATATATATATATATGTGTGTGTGTGTGTGTGTGTGTGTGTGTGTGTGTGTAATTCGTTTGCAATGAGGATGCATAAAGAATAACTTATGAGCTAACGAAAGAAAAATATATAAAAGATTGTAGAAGGTTAAAACAGCAAAACTACAAAAACAACGTTATCTTGAGAAACTTCTAAAATTCTTTAAAAATTCTTTAAAACTAGTTACACTCAGTTTTTCATGTTATCGATACAGAGGAAATATTTTCTTTATAACTTAAAAGCATGGCCCAAAAGGAAATAATCAAAATATGTATGACGTGTACGGAAAAATAGCGGCGGAAGAGAAAGACTGATGACGAGGGGCCGAGGAAGGCTGCGGCTGCGGCTTTGGTCAGGAAACCTTGGCTATGAGTTTATCCGGCGGGCGGGGCGCATCTACCAGCACGGGGTACAGACGGTCTCACTCTCTCAAGGGAGGCGAGGCGGCCAGCACGTGTTGGCTTCAAAAAGAGCAGGATGGTAAGACCACCAGCATACCAAACACTTTGGGGCCGCTCTCCAGGAACGAAATGTAAGCGTTTGCAAAACAATGCAATAGAGCTTTTTACTTTAACAATGAAGAGCCATTCTAAGTAGAGATCGATACCTTTTGAATAAGTGCATGTGAGGCGTGTATAGAATTTACACGATCATGGAATTTTTGAAAATTTGATATCCCTATGAAATGAACTAAGGGATATGGAAATATTAATGGCATTATCTATACACGGTGTAAAAAACTGTGCAGTCCACCTTGCACGCCATGGAAAACAGGGTTACAATATCAGTGCCAAAATGTACTCCAGCGCAATGCTGCTGTACACGACGCAAATTTAATAAACTTTCCAATAAACATAAGTTATTCGGGTGCCGGGCACCCCGTTATGGGGACAGAGGGAATTTTCGCTTGAATCAGGAACAGCATGAAGGGAGAAACACCCATGTGAGCACAGCAATATGCAGTCAATATAAAAACTGGTAATAGGAAATATCAGACTCAGTGGAAAAGCAGGAGGAATAGCAATGGTAAGACACATGTACACAGGAGACAGGTGCAAGCTGAGGTGGCGCATGAGACGAAGCATTCTCCGTGGGCCTGGAAGACAGTAATTAATGTCATTTTTCTCTGCGGACAAAAGTAGCCACGGTTCAAATCTGGGCGTCAGACTGGCTCACAACGAAGATTCTCTTTTTCATTTGCTTTCGTATATTTATAATATTTAAACAAATTACTAGAATTCAGATTGAGATACATTAATTACGATGCGAATCCTCTGTCAACTGTACTAGTGAGATGCTAATAAATCTCAGAGGGTTATAAAGAGCTGGATACATACATACATATATACATACATACATACAGAGAGAGAGAGAGAGAGAGAGAGAGAGAGAGAGAGAGAGAGAGAGATTTTTTTTTACGTCCTGGCCTATAGCGCTGGTAGGCTTTCTTGGTTGGGCCTGGTGGTCGGCCCAAGCCCGTTATGGCGCAGTCAAGTGTTTATAGTGGCGCCATCTATTCTTCGCTCATGCTGCCCCCCGGAGCTCATTATTGATTTCCATTAGACAGCATGTGGATAGTCTTAGGGCACTCGGCGGTGACTAAAAATTCCGAGGTGGTAGCGTCGGATGCGAACCCGCATCATCCAGGACGCGGCGAACGCGGGACCGGTACGCTAATCCCTCAGCCACCGCCTCCTCGATAGATAGATATAGAATAAAGTATACAACCAAGTATAAAAAAGAGGAGATAAAACAAAAAGCCTTAATAATTACAACTCCTTTATTTTCATAACATAACAACTCATCTACGTGAATCATCCCTACAGCGGACATCTCTTTTAATCACAACGGCCATACAAAAAAACAACCGGCGCAATTTCAACTCTGAGGTCTTAAATCCAACCCTCTAAGCACTCCTCACCCCCACAAAAAATGATCATATAACAAAATTTCAAATGAGAAAGAGAAACAAAGGACAAGAAACTGCCGCCCTCCGGGAATGTAGAAGGAACTTTGTGATTCGGAGTTTACCTTACAGACGCTGTAGGGCCAAAGTTTTATTCCCTATGAGAAAGTGAGACGAAGCGCGAGTCCAAAGGAGAGAGGAAGGTAGGAAGGTGTAGGAGACGGATGGGGAGGAAGTGACGGGAAAGGGAAAGGGTGAGGAGAGGAAGGATGGGAGGGAGAAGGGGAAAGTATGGGGTCGGTGGAGAAAGGGAGGAGAACGAGGAATGGAAAGGCTTAGACGTAGTAGGTGGGGTAACGGAGAAGGGAAAGATGAAAAGGAAGCGGCAGAGGAAAGATAAAGATTGAGGGGAGAAGGAAAGGAGAGGGGAAAGGGAAAGGGTGAGAGGAGCGGGATGGAGAGGGGGAAGAGAAAAGGGGAAGGATTTAAGAGAAGGGAACAGGGAAGGGAAAAGGTAAGGGAATGAATGAATGAAAAGAGGATGAAAGAAGAGTGTGATGAAGATAAAAGGGCGGAAACAAAAGATGTTGTTTGGAGAGAGAGAGAGAGAGAGAGAGAGAGAGAGAGAGAGAGAGAGAGAGAGAGAGAGAGAGAGAGTAATATATTTGTCTTTCCCCCCCTTTCATCTATTCCTTTGTCCTCTTCCTCCTCAAATCTTCCTCTTAATCATACTCTCCTCCTCCTCCTCCTCCTCCTCGTCCTCGTCCTCGTCCTCGTCCTCCTCCTCCTCTCCTCATTTCTTTTTTATTAGGAAGGAAGAAAATTAAGTGCAGAAGGAAAAACTAAGGAGTAGGAGGAGGAGGAGGGGGAGGAGGACAAAGGAAAAGCAAACAGCAACAGACCTGTTGGTCCTAACTAGGCTGTTGTTGTTGCTACCATCTAGGACTCTAATATACGAGTCAGAGGAGGAGGAGGAGGAGGAGAAGGAGAAGGAGAAGGAGGAGAAGGAGGAGAAGGAGGAGGCGGAGGAGGAGGAGGAGGAGGAGGAGGAGGAGAAGGAGGAGGAGGAGAAGTCAAATGAAAAAAGGAAGAAAGGATTGAAGAGAGGAAGAATGGAGAAAAATATAAGAAGAGCACAGCCAAGGAAGAGGAAGAGAAGAAAGAGGAGCAGGAGAGGGAGGAGGAAGACAAGACGGAAGAGGAGGGAAACGAGGGCGAGGAGGAGAAGAATAAAGAGGCCAAGAAAGGGGAAGAGAATGAGGAGGAAGAGAAGGGTACGCGGAAAAGGAGGAGGAGGAGAAGAGAAGGGCGGAGGAAGCAACAATGGAGGCTTAGAAGTAGGAGTCTGAGGATGATGAAGAGGACGGAGAAGAGGAGGAGGAGGAGGTGTTGGTTGCAGGAGGGTGAGGATACGTTCTTGGCGAACAGTACTTAGGAGACGTTGAGATAGCTGTGATTGTGATGGTGGTTGTCGTGGTTTGGGTGAAGGTGTTGTTGTCGTGGTGATGATGGTAGTGTAGGGTGTGGTACTGTAGGGGGTGGCAGTGTCGGGGGTGGTAGTGTAGCTGGGATGTCAGTGTAGGGGGTGGTAGTGTAGAAAGTGGTAGTGTAGGGGGTGGCAGTGTAGGGGGAGGTAGTGTATGGGGTGGTATTGTAGGGAGTGGTAGTGTACGAAGTGGAAGTGTAGGGGGTGGTATTGTAGAGAGTGGTAGTGTACGAAGTGGTAGTGTAGGGGGTGGTAATGTAGGGAGTGGTAATGTAGGCGGTGGTAGTGTCAGGGGTTGGTAGTGTAAGGGGGTCGTAGTGTAGGGGGTGGTAGTATAAGGGGTAGTAGTGTAGAGGCGGGTGTAGGGGGTGGTGGTGGTGGTGGTTGTGCTGATGGCTGTGTTGGCTTGGGTAGTGACTGAGAACATCTTCTTTTAAAAAATAAGATTAAATAATAACACGGAGACAAGTCACAGACGTACAAAAGCAAGAATCAAAACAAAGTCCAGACAGTGAACAAACGAGTAGAGTATCTCAGAACATTGCTTTTTCATATATATCAAGGTGAAATAATAACACGAAGGAAACAAGTCACCTTCGTACAAAAACAAGAATCAAGACAAGCTGCAGACAGTAAGCAAATTAGTGGAGTGTCCAGCTTGAAGGAAGATCCACCAGTTACATACAAACACAACAACCCCCGCTAAAAAAGCCCAAAATATATATAAAATCAACAATCAGAATCGTAACACAAACATTCCCATTGACCCGACTCTAGAAGCCCAGCGCTGATCCTTCTAATAAGAGAGTGAGGTCCTATTAAGAACTATTCGAGTGCCCTTATATTTTCTGAGGTGGAATCTAAAAATCATCACCGTGATAACACATGAAGGGAAAGTGTTTGGATGAGGAGATTAGTGATGGAGGGAGGGAGGGACGTATTTGGGGAAGCCATCGGCAATGTTACGTGATACACTCCTCCCTCAGCGGTCTTGTGATATCCTACACAAATAGCTCTAAACAATGGATACAATGCGTCCCCCACACGAAGAGAGAGAGAGACTGAGGCAGATAGACAGAGACAGACACAGATATACACAGACAGACACACAGAGACAGACAGAAACAGATAGACAGAGAGACAGACAGAGACAGACATATATGGTCAGACGGACAAACAAACACAGACAGAGAGAGAGAGGGAGTAACAGACAGAGGTGGAGGGGAGAAAAGAGGGCAGGTTATGGAGGTGAGGGAAAGATAAGAGGTGCATGGTGAAGAGTACTCATAAAAGCATATTCATATAAGACGAGGTAGCGTATATATATATATATATATATATATATATATATATATATATATATATATATATATATATATATATATATATATATATATATATATATATATATATATATATATATATATATATATATATATATATATATATATATATATATATATATATATATATATATATATATATATATATATATATATATATATATATAGAATTCCACCACTTACCATCTTTCCCTTCTCTCTTTAACCCTGACGGCAGCACCGCCGTCTCATCTATCTCTAAGGCTAAACTCTTCTCTTAGACATTCTGTAAAAAATTCACTCCGGACGATTCTGGGCAGATTTCTCTAACTCATCCCCCCTCTGACTCCTTTATGCCTGTTATTAAGATTCTTCGGAATGATGTTTTCTATGCCCTCTTTGACCTCAATCCTCAGAAGGCTTTTGGACCTGATGGAGTGCCTCCTATTGTCCTTAAAAACTGTGCTTTCGTGCTGACATCCTGCCTGGTCAAACTCTTTCGGCTCTACCTATCAACATCTACCTTTTCTTCCCGCTGGAAATATGCCTTCATAGAGCCTGTGCCTAAGAAGGATGACCGCTCCAATCCCCCAAACTACCGTCCCAGAACTTTACTTTCTTGTCTATCTAAAGCTTTTGAATCAATTCTTAGCCGGAAGTTTCTTAAGCATCTATCCACTTCTGACCTTTCTGATCGCCAGTTTGGGTTCCGCGAGGAGCGTTCTACTCGTGATCTTTCTTTTCTAACTGACTCTTGGTCATCCTCTCTTAGCCGTTTCGGTGAAACTTTTGCTGTTGCGTTAGACGTATCAAAAGCCTTTGATGGGGTCTGGCACAAATGTTTGCTTTCCAAACTACCCTTCTACGGTTTCTATCGGTCTCTCTGTACCTTCATCTCCAGTTTCCTCTCTGACCGATCTATCACTGCTGTAGTAGACGGTCACTGTTCTTCCCCTAAATCTATTAACAGTGGTGTTTTTCAGGGCTCTGTTCTATCTCCCACTCTCTTTGTGTTGCTCACTGATGATCTTTTCAAAACGATCTGTCCTATCCATTCTTAAGTTGATGACTCCACTCTGCATTACTCAACTTCTTTTGAAAGAAGGCCATTTCAACAGGAGCTAGACGATTCCAGGCTGGAGGCTGCAGAACGCTTAACCTCAGATCTTACTATCATTTCCGATTGGGGCAAGAAGAGCCTGGTGTCCTTCAACGCCTCAAAAACTCAATTTCTTCACTTTTCAGCTTCCTCGAGGTTGGACGTTCTGTATCTTCTCCGCCAGTTCTTCTTCCCCGCACAAATGCTGTCCATATACAGGGGCCTTGTCCGCCCTCGTATGGAGTATGCATTACAAGTGTGGGCGGGCTCCACTCACACAGCTCTCTTGGACAGAGTAAAGTCAAAGGCTCTTCGTCTCATCAACTACCCTCCTCTTACCAACAGTCATCTACCTCTTAAATTCCGCCGCCATGTTGCCTTTCTATCTTCTATCGATATTTTCATGCTGACTGCTCTTCTGAACTTACTAACTACATGCCTCCCCCCCACCCAGCGGCCCCGCTGCACTCGACTTTCTACCCTAGCTCATCCCTATACTGTCCAAACCCCTTATGCAAGAGTTAACCAGCATCTTCACTCTTTCATCCCTTACACTGGAAAACTCTGAAACAGCCTTCCTTCGTCTGCATTTCCTCCTGCATATGACTTGACCTCTTTCAAGAAGAGTGTATCAAGACACCTCTCCACTCGAAATTGACATCTCGTTTGGCCACTTTTTACTTTTGTCTTTTGTGGGAGCGGTGAGTAGCGGACATTTTTTGTATTATATATATATATATATATATATATATATATATATATATATATATATATATATATATATATATATATATATATATATATATATATATAAGAAAAAATCATACTCCTGCACATCAGTTTGAAAACTATCATCGTGGCTGAGAAAACGCGCGCGCGCTCACACACACACACACACACACACACACACACACACACACACACACACACACATGTGCGTGGCCCCCAGCAACCGTCCTTTGCCAGGCTGCGTAGATGACCCTTGCACGCGCCAGGCACCCTCGCGAAACTCCCTCGTGCCCGCTAGGCTTCGAGGCGGACAAAAAGACAGCACTTTTTTTTACTCAATGAGAAGGCTGCCGTCAGTGTTGCATTTCTTGAAATGGTGAAATTATTTTCATTAAATTACCCTAACTAATGTTCTTGTCTTCAGTTCATGTGTTTATAAGTGATGTACATTAATATATATTGTACACACTTTAATATATTACGGTTAAGTGAATACATACAATGACAAACCACCACCTCCGCTTCAAAGGTTTTCACGCCCTTGCCAGCCCAGCAAACATGTTGAGGACGCGGCCCCATGCTGGAGGCGCGCCCAGGAATGTCATGATCCACGGCTTCAGAATGCAGCTTTGACAACTGTGCGCTGCAGGACTTCCTGAGGCGTACTATTTTTTTTTTTTCTTTTTTACGTTGTTGCCTATTGCCCGGTGGGGCCTGATGGTCGGCCCAAGGCTTCTTCCAGGTGGGGCCTGATGGTCGGCCCAGCCCGTTCTGGCGCAGGCGAGTGTTTATAGTGGCGCCATCTTGCATTGGCTCATGCTGCCCCCCGGAACTCGTTCTTGATTCGCTTGGACGGCTTCCTCTAGAGTCCGGGTTGATGGGTGGTCTTCAGGACAGCATGTGGGTAGTCTTAAGCCACTCGGCGGTGACTGAAAAATCCGAGTGGTAGCGTGAGGATTCGAACCCGCGTCGTCCATCACGCGGCGAATGTGGGTCCAGTACGCTACCAGTTCGGCCACCGCCTACCCAAATGCTATGCTACAAACATGCCTCGATATCTCCTTGCCTTGACGTTTTCGTTTTCGTCTTCCATCCTTCTCTTCCTCCTGTTCCTCCTCCTCTACTTTTGCTCTTCCTTCTTCTCCTTCTGTTGTTGTTGTTGTTGTTGTTGTTGTTGTTGTTGTTGTTGTGCTTCTGCTGCTGCTGTTATTGTTCCTTCTACTCCTTTTTTACTTCAATTTCCGTCTAATTTTCCTCTTTCAATTAATCTTACTCTCCTTTTTATCTTCATTCTCCTCCTTATCCTTCTTCTCTTCGTCTTCCTGCTGCCCCTCCAAAATCGTGACAGGTCATTTCTGCAGGGTCCTTGGAGGGCTGTGCAACATTATAGGCTGTCACTCCTTGCTCTGAAACATACCGGCTATGACTCCTCAAGACGAAGATTACCACATTGTTTTGCATTTTAGTGGTGCGTAAGTCTGCTTGTGCTTACTGTATACGTGCCGGCAAGGGCTAAACACGATTTTTTCCGTTAATATTATTTGTGAATTATTGATCAATCGTTAGTTGCCTGATAGGAAAGTGTCCTTTTTGTAAGCAAATCTGCCATGTTCAGTGATATTGGTTTGAATCTTGTAGAATGTCGACGTAAAATTTCCATCTTCATATATAATGCACTTCTTCAAGCAACAAAATCTACATTGCACTTTTATGTCTCGACGTGCAGACGCAGTCCTTGTCTGGTGAAGACACAAGGGATATTTTGGGATCAAATCCTTCCTGATCATCCTTTTAAAGCTCACTGAGGAGCTAGTGGTGGCATTACAGGCACCCAAAGGCTTTAGAGAGAATCTAAACTCAGAATTTCGAGGAACCGTCGTTATTTCTTTCTTCACTGTTTCAATTCAGGAATACGATTTTTAATAATGCGAAAACAAATCGTCTCTTACCTCAAAATCTTACAAGTGATATTCATGGAAGTCGATGCTTTGCTTCTACTAGGCATATCTTTTTCATTTGATCTCCTCTTGTGTTTCCCGCGCCAATCTAGTTTGGGAACATAAATCTGAAGATTCTTCGAAGCATCTATTTTCTTTAACAAATCATTGTACGAGATTTCATACTCTATCACACACACGGCCACTAAGCTCGACCTTCAAGATACTATCCATCATAAACCAGGATTGTAATACAATATATTTACCTAACAACACTGTAATTGCTCAACAACATGACACTATACACACAAGTGTGTGTGTATGTGTCTGTCTGTGTGTGTGTGTGTGTGTGTGTGTGTGTGTGTGTGTGTGTGTGTGTGTGTGTGTGTGCGTGTGTGTGTGTGTGTGTGTGTGTGTGTGTGTGTGTGTGTGTGTGTGTGTGTGTGTGTGTGTGTGTGTGTGTGTGTGTGTGTTTCACCATGTTCAAGATCACAGGGGTATCCAAAAAAAATAATATAAGGTGCACATAATACACATTCGAACAGTTATAATAATCTGCATTTTCAGAAAAGAAATCCTGATCACTACTTTTGTTAGGCTCATTTGTTTTTCCTTTACAGGAAAACAAATTCTTACGGAGTCACCTCATGCTCAGATGGCACGGAAGTTCAATTATAAAATCATCTGCCAAAGCATCGTATATAAATTACTAAAAAACAATACACATGAGAGCTTGAAAGGATTCTCGTGCACAGACGACATAAATTAGGAGAGTGATTCGACGGGAGGAGGAGATACGAGCAAAAATTCTACATTAAAACTTCTTGAATTCATACTTTTTGCTGGAAAATATACAAATTTGTGAGGCCCTTCAGTGACGAGCTTTTAGCCATTTTCGAGGTAAACTTAAACAAAAATGACGAAAAATATGAAACGACATGAAAAGTGTGCACACAAACATCTGAAGAAAAAAAATGTGAATAAATGTTGGGCGCGATGCAAGAAGTCAGGGGAAAATCAAAGTTGGCACAATTTTTACGTCTCATTGATAAGTTTTTTTTTTTAGCGAGTTGTGAAAAGATTTGACACGATTCCTGGAAGAAATATAAAGGACATGACTTTTCTCGAGGTGAGGGAAAGGTACAGTGTTTGTGTGTGTGTGTGTGTGGTGTGTGTGTGTGTGTGTGTGTGTGTGTGTGCAGAAAGGAAATAGCAAAGAAGTTTATGCATTCTCTCTCTCTCTCTCTCTCTCTCTCTCTCTCTCTCTCTCTCTCTCTCTCTCTCTCTCTCTCTCTCTCTCTCTTTCTCTCTCTTTCTCTCTCTCTCTCTCTCTGTGTGTGTGTGTGTGTGTGTGTGTGTGTGTGTGTGTGTGTGTGTGTGTGTGTGAAGCACCTCTTCCTAGCAGTATATACGCACAAAGGCGTAGCTTAGACAGGAAGACAAAAAGAGGGACACCAAAAACAGGCTCAGGGTAAAGTATGTAGATAGAGCGCGTCAGAAGAAGGAAACAAAAAGACGATAATGCCGAAGTTAAGCTCGAGCGGGAAGGTACCAGCAGCGCGAGGACGGGGAGGGAGCCGGAGAGGGTCGTGGAAAAAGAATATCACACGCGAAAATGTATCAAGAAAAATAAGAAGGCAACGCGCAAAGTATCCAAGTTGCTTGAAAGGAGTAAAGTAAAACGAATAAAATAACCTGAGGTACCGCTGCCTTAAAGCTTTCAGGCCCAGGTAAGGAGGCGAGGAAAATGGGAAGGAAAAAAGACAAGACAGGTTGGGGAGGGGAAAAAAAGCGAAGGAAAATGGCGATGAGAAAAAAGACGGTGAGAAAAAGGAGAAGCGATAAGAGAGCGAAAAGGCGCGGGAAGGTGACGTAGATTGCAAAATATGGAAGCACGTGAGAGAAGAAAAATGTAAAACAGCAGGGAAGGCAAAGAATTTCGAAGGGAAGAGAAAAAATCCATAGGTACTGGCATTGGAAGTATTGATTTATTTTAAACAGGTACCAAACAGACCAAACAAAAAATAAGGACGAGCACAAAAACTACAAACTGTATACCAAAGGACCGAACATAAAGAGAGTATGGGAGGACCGAGAGCATACACACAAAAAAGGGCAAAATATGGCACAAAATTAACTAAATATTATAGAATTGTAGACCAAACAAAGGACCAAGCATAAATAGAGAGTATAGGAGAGGGCCGAGAACATACACACACAAAAAGGCAGAATATGGCACAAAATATAAAATGAACTACAAACTATAGAATTGTAGACCAAACAAACGACAGAACATAAAGCAGAGAAGATGGGAGAGCGCCAAGAGCATAAACAAACAAAAAAGGCGAGTCTGTTACATAAACCAGCAACGAAAAATCTGGTAATGGTGTATATAATTACTGTGTTCCTAAGGTTTTTTTCATGCTCCTTTATTTTTATTTTCTACACTCCTCGTACTCATACTTTTTGTTCCCTATAAAAAGTTAATGCTCCTTCCCCGCTTCCTCTTTACTCATTCTTCCTATCCTTACTTTTCCTTCCCTGTAAAAAGTTAATGCCGTGGATATTTCTTTACTCTACTTAACGCACATAAAGCCAAATTATTAAGTATTATGCATCAGTGCCATCAGCTTCCTCTCTCTCTCTCTCTCTCTCTCTCTCTCTCTCTCTCTCTCTCTCTCTCTCTCTCTCTCTCTCTCTCTCTCTCTCTCTCTCTCTCTCTCTCTCTCTCTCTCTCTCTCTCTCTCTCTCTCCTCTCTCTCTCTCCTCTCTCTCTCTCTCTCTCTCTCTCTCTCTCTCTCTCTATCTCTCACTCTCTCTGTCTCTCTCTCTCTCTCTCTCTCTCTCTCTCTCTCTCTCTCTCTCTCTCTCTCTCTCTCTCTCTCTCTCTCTCTCTCTCTCTCTCTCTCTCTCTCTCTCTCTCTCTCTCTCTCTCTCTCTCTCTCTCTCTCTCTCTCTCTCTCTCCTCTCTCTCTCTCTCTCTCTCTCTCTCTCTCAACTCTCTCTCTCTCTCTCTCTCTCTCTCTCTCTCTCACCTCTCTCTCTCTCTCTCTCTCTCTCTCTCTCTCTCTCTCTCTCTCTCTCTCTCTCTCTCTCTCTCTCTCTCTCTCTCTCTCTCTCTCTCTCTCTCTCTCTCTCTCTCTCTCTCTCTCTCTCTCTCTCTCTCTCTCTCTCTATCTCTCTCTATATCTCTCTCTCTCTCTCTCTCTCTCTCTCTCTCTCTCTCTCTCTCTCTCTCTCTCTCTCTCTCTCTCTCTCTCTCTCTCTCTCTCTCTCTCTCTCTCTCTCTCTCTCTCTCTCTCCACCTCGCTCTCTCTCCTCCTCTCTCTCTCTCCTCCTCTCTCTCTCTCCTCCTCTCTCTCTCTCCTCCTCTCTCTCTCTCCTCCTCTCTCTCTCTCCTCCTCTCTCTCTCTCTCTCTCTCTCTCTCTCTCTCTCTCTCTCTCTCTCTCTCTCTCTCTCTCGGCTGTCTCTCTCTCTCTCTCGGCTGTCTCTCTCTCTCTCTCGGCTGTCTCTCTCTCTCTCTCGGCTGTCTCTCTCTCTCTCGGCTGTCTCTCTCTCTCTTCTCTCTAACTCTTCTCTCCTCTGTGTGTGTGTGTGTGTGTGTGTGTGTGTGTGTGTGTGTGTGTGTGTGTGTGTGTGTGTGTGTGTGTGTGTGTGCGTTTCTGTATGTATGTGTGTCTGTCTAACGAAAAATGAGCATTAAGATAAGAAACAAACCTAACAGCATTAAGAGAACATGCGAAGGGTACGTTATGCGGTAATCTGACAGCAGAGGGACAGTTAGGCTCAGGGGACGCTTCCATAGACACGGAGTAGGGAAACTAAGGTGACAGAAAGCAGGACAGAGGTCAGAATGTGCGCTTGAGTTAAATATTATAAAGCATCTGCCGTTCAGACAAGCTATGAAGGCTGGCCACTGTGAACGTACCTTTAAGTCTTGACAACCTCATAAATCCATACCAGACGCTACTCATTTTGTAGAAGGTAAGTCTGTAATTGCAATCTTGTAGAGAGAGAGAGAGAAGAGAGGAGAGGAGGAAGGAGAAGGAGAGAGAAAAAGAAAACATTGAAAATATATACAAAAAAAAATACATATCCTGGTCCTTAAAAAAACTTGTGGAACTCAGGGAGATTAAATTTTCACAGGACCCGCGAAGTCAAGTGAACGGTTGGGCATTTGTTATCGCGACGGATCGAGGGAAGAACAGAGGAAGCGGAACGGTGGAGCACGGAGGGACGGAGGAAGTGGGGCAAGGGAGGCAGAGCTTTGATCCTGCGACAAATAAGAAACGGGAGAGTAGAAATTAAGAAAGGAAAGAATGAGGCCGCCCTGAAGGTGTAAAGTGGGGGAAAAGAGGCGACATGGATGCAGATGGGATGGAATGAAGCCAAAGAGAAGGCGGGGAAGGAAAGAGGGAAGAAGAAAGAAAGGCGAATAAGGTTGCAAGTGTTCTGAGCGCTGATCTTAGTGGTGGTGGAGATAAATTGCCTGTGATGAGCGGAAACAAGGCGTGATGAGGGGTGGTAATAGCGAGGTACGTTCTAAGGAGGAAAGATTGCAGGGAATAAAATTGATGGGGATTTTTCTGTCCGGGATTAATGTGTGACGTAAGTCCTTCCAGCATCTCCCGAAACCGTTCCTTCATCACCATACAAAAAAATATTCGTAATGTGTCTGTCACTTCACCCAGCATTATCCTCCTCCTCCTCCTCCTCGTCTTCCTTTTCTTCCTCTTCCTTCTCCTTCTTTTCCTTTTCCTTTTCATTTTTGTTTTTCCTTCTTTATCCTTTTAATTTTCCTTTTTCTTTCCCTTCTCCTTCCTCTTCTTCTTTTTCCTCCTCCTCCAACGCATCCTCTCCGTCCTTCCTTATCTTCCTCTTCCTTCTCCTTCTTTTCCTTTTCCTTTTTATTTTTGTTTTTCCTTCTTTATCCTTTTAATTTTCCTTTTCCTTTCCCTTCTCCTTCTTCTTCTCCTCCTCCTCGTCTTCTTCTTCCTCCTTTTCCTCAAACTCATCCTCCTTCTCGTCCTCGTCCTCGTTCTCGTTCTCGTCCTCCATTTTCATTTTCATTTTCATTTTCATTGCCATTTGCATTTTCATCTTCATCTTCTTCTCCTCCACCTCCTTCTCCTCCTCCTCCCCCTAGTCTTCTTCCTCCTCGCCCTCGTCCTCCCCTACTCCTCCCCCCTCGTCCTCGTCTTCGTCCTCCTCGTCTTCGTTGTCGTCATCCTCCTCCTCCGCAGCAATCCATCGTACACACCCTGACGCCACCGATCCACGGGGCGGACTTACAGTTGATTGATGGCTTGTTTTCCATAACTTGCGTGATCGATAAAAAAAAAAAGCAAAACCGTCCCGTTCCTTATCAAAGTCACGTGTGTGTGTGTGTGTGTGTGTGTGTGTGTGTGTGTATGATCAGAGGAAGGCATTTCAAAGTGTATGTATGTTGACAGGTAGAATGGAAGAGGAGAGGAGGAGGAGGAGGAGGAGGAAGAGGAGGAGGAGGAGCAAATGAGGAGGAGGAGGAGGAGGAGCAAATGAGGAGGAGGAGGAGGAGGAGGAGGAGGAGCAGGAGGAGCAGGAGGAAGAAGAGGAGGAGCAGGAGGAGGAGGAGGAGTACAAAGGAAGGAAAAGCAAACAGCAACAGACCTCTTGGTCCTAACTAGGCTAACTACGAGGAGGAGGAGGAGGAGCAGGAGAGAGAGAGAGAGAGAGAGAGAGAGAGAGAGAGCCATTCAGAGCACTCCTTGTTCATCTCCCTTCCCCCTCTCCTCTGCTACACACGTAAGGTGACATGCGAGGGGTTTGGGGCTGACAACGGCAGCGTAACAATCAGGGTTCGCTTTTGATAACTTATCGTAGGGTTAGTAGCGTTACTGGTCGATGCTTTATACATACCATGATACGCAGAGATATTTTATGGAGAATGTAAGACTTCCCTGGACCTACACATGGTTGCGTCAGGGAACAGTTTCTTCAGCAGCCTCCCTTACGACCCATAAAGCTATAACCTCCACTAACTACCTCCAATCGTATTTGAGTCATCTCTATACATCCCTGGTCAATCTATACCAATTATGCAATACTCTGCCGAGGCAAGTTTTTACCTATCTCCTCCCTATTTTTTTAGTTATCAAAATCTCTCTCTCTCTCTCTCTCTCTCTCTCTCTCTCTCTCTCTCTCTCTCTCTCTCTCTCTCTACGTATTATATCGCCTACGTAATTATAAATACTATAACCAGTTTAACTACTGAGCCTTCATGGTGCAGTTATTCACACGCCTAGCTTTGACTCCGCGGGTCTGGGTTGCATCCAAGACTGTGGCAATCGTCGTGCAGCCGACTCAGGTGTTTATCCCCCCTTACAGCATGGTAAACTTGGGGAAGTATAAACTGTGGTAATCCGGAGGTCATACTCTCCCTGTGTTTCAGGATAATGCGTTCTAACTCTCCACTGGCTTTAAGACCAAGAGACGGAGATGAGCACTGAAGCCACGCACAGTTCAGCCGTTAACATCTGCCCCACACTGTACGTTACTAACTAATATCCCATATTTATAATGTCCTTAACCCAATGAACACTCAATTAAATCTCCTCACAGTCATAAAATTTCCAAAGAAAGTAAATTAGCTTCCTTAATATGTTTCGTACAGTACGTTTCTTCTTAACGGTAAATCTCTAAGTTTGGTAATGATGATTGTTGAATAATTCTCGTATCCATTTGTTTATTCAAGCAGCTTTACTAGAGTGGGTACGAACTGTTGATCTTGAATTCTTGTTGTCACCTCAGTATATAGAATGTTTTCATTTTGTACGCATAATATAAAAAAGATAACAATAATGTTTCGAATATACCCTGTCCTATGACATAACACACACACACACACACACACACACACATAAACACACACACACTCCGATAGGTTAGTCGGTTAAAGCACTGCGCTGCCAGGCTTCGCGGCGTGGCAGGCAAAGGTTCGAGCACCGCTCAGGCCAGGTTTTTTTTCCAATGACTATAGTCTTTTCATTTGGGCAAGGCCACTCACGGTAGCTTAGTTCCAGCGACTCCACTTCCCCCTTCTGGCTGGGTAGCTCCGAGCAGGATGATGTAACTACTGGTCATGTTAAGTAGTCAACATAACATAAAATGGTAAGTAGTTATAATAAAATGTTAAGTAATCAACATAAAATGCATATCTAACACAGAAATTAGCAGTTTGTGTTAGATATGCATTTTATGTTGATTACTTATAATTTATTATTCTACCACCATTTTATGTTATGTAACAGCAAGTTGTGTTACATCATCCTGCTCAGAAACTGAAAATTGACTAAGTGGTTACTGTCCCCCATGAGCAAAGGGGATGGGGTATGTGGTGTGTGGCCATACCCAGAGATCGACTAATGAGCCGTGCTATAATCAGGAGGGTACTTGCTGGCGATTGCGAGTCCAACTCGTGATCAGGCCGTGGTGAAATACACACACGTCTGTAGTGTACTGGACTGAGCAGTCAACTGCCACTTGGCGGGCAGATTTGCGCACTATTGAGGGCGAAAAGACTATTTCACTGACAGTTACGTTACTGACGTTACTATCAATCCTTGAGCAATGGAGATGGAGTGATTAGTGTGCAGTGCCAGCGGCACATACGGAGCCGTGAATATGATGATCCAAGCTCAAACCGAAAAGGATACTCTCTGGCGATCTCGAATCCAACACGTGATCAGATCGTGAGTGATTCAATTGCACTGCATCCTGGAGCCGAATTAAAGAGTAAAATATTTATATGCGCACGCTTATGCAATTACTGAGGAGTGCGAGGAAAGAGATGTGCAGAAGAGTGAGTTAAAGTGAGGCGGGGAGGGCTGTGAAGGGAAACAATGCGAGGCTGAAAGTTAGGAGAACAATATTATATAACTGACTCGATATCTTCCCGAAATGCCTGTGATGAATGGTGGAGAGAGAGAGAGAGAGAATATTCTAATACCTTTAAACAGTTCGTCTATCTGTACACTTGATCAACTGCAAGTAATTTTCTTCGAAGGGATGCACCTGATTAGATGATCTAGATCACTAATCTGCATCCGCCTAGTACTTTATCTTGGGTGCCCGGTCGTATATCTCACGCGGTCGCCTGCATCTTCCAGCCAAGAGGTGGCCTTCCAGTCCGTCTTGCTCTATATTCTAGTGCTGTAAACTTTCCTCACCATTAATCTCGAACATAATATTGTGTTGTTTCGAATGTTTCGCTATAAACTGAGTCTCCTTGCTCCATGCTCCTCCCGATATAATTCTTGATAAATTACGTTTCGGAATATGCAATGCTGGAGACGCATAAGTAAAAGAAGAAACGTATAAATTAAAAAAATAGATAAACAGAAGATTAAAAACAACAGGCACAGCATGGAATAAGTATTAACGATTGTGTCACGCTGTTGTCCCAAAACAGGGTACGTTAAGCAGATTACTCTCAATCGGAGCAATAAAATCTAAAAATAAAAAAACACCAAAAATATAAAATCTACGTTTAATTACATTCGGATTTCGGATACACAGTATCTAAAATTCAATTTTTTTTTCAACAACGTTCTCGCAGCCTTAATCATGATGCCATTACTACTGCACCCACATTTCTCTGAAGCTGAACTCTCGTTTGTTGAAAGAGGACGTTTAAAAAGTTCAAGAAGCCTCGACCCCTCACCATCACGCTTTGAATTTACGATGCTTGTTATCTGATTTGTTTTTATATACGCCTCATACTCTAGTTGGCATAAATACTAAGGAAGTTATGCTGTTTAGGAAGTTATGCTGTTCATGAGGCGCATCCAAATATTTTCGCTATTCATCTTTATCTCTTTCGTGTGTGTGTGTGTGTGTGTGTGTGTGTGTGTGTGTGTGTGTGTGTGTGTGTGTGTGTGTGTGTGTGTGTGTGTGTGTGTGTGTGTGTGTGTGTGTGTGTGTGTGTGTGTGTGTGTGTGTGTGTGTGTGTGTGTGTGTGTGTACTTTCCACTTTTGTGCCTCCAGTTTCCAGTTTTGATATAAAACTTCCGCACATTTCTGAATTTCCTCACACAGTCTTGCCAATGTTCTTTTTACATCAGGCATTTCAGTCTTGTCACTCTTTTCGTCCACCGTTTGACCTCTCTGCTTGATGTCATGACCATCGCTATTTCTTGATATAAGCTGTCTATATGATGTTAACTGCTTTTGTTTGTTTTCTTATAAATTTGTATTTTTTTATGCATTATAGCAATGTCTGGCATATATCTCTTCATTCCTAATTCGGCTCTCCTCCATTTCCTTTCGAGTCTTGGTCAGTGTCCTTGCCTGACTCTTACGTCATGACGGGGAAAACTCGCTGTTTGAAAACTCTTTGCTTTAAACTCTTAGTATGTTACCTTTTTTTTTTCTTCAAAGGCACTCCAACCCAGTCCTGTACTAATTCAATTTCAACATGATTATTGAATATAACTAATATTTTTCTTATTAATTGTACACCCTACTAGCAGATTTTATGTGCTTGTTTATTCTTTCTTCTATGGCAAATTGTCAGTGGTTTTGTTTAAAAGAACAATATATTCGAAATCATAGATTACTCACGTACTCATTTCTACTTTTAATTTAATTTTCCTTCAATTAGATTCTTTCTATATTCATACTTTCTATGTTCATTCTTAGTCCGCTGAAAATAATTAAAAGGTATCTAAGAACGACCTGTCTAACATCTTTTGTTATTGGATTTTTTTTTCCAATATCTGCATAATGTCCAATAGTCGCTGTTAAATCTTAGTGTAAATCTTCAATAATTCTACAATAAAATTCCCTCTTTGAATCACTTCAGTACCGCAACAGTTTCCACCGAGGCAGAGGCAAGAGCATCCCAAAATTAATGAATACTAAACAAAGATGTTTTCTGTACTCAATTGTTCTCATTATTACCTGGTTTACTGACTGGACCTGACCCGTGGTTGAAAACACAAGGCGAAAACAATTTTATTCCACGGACCGGTTAAAATTCTGTGTCTAAAGGTCTTTTAATTGTTCTCGACTGTTTTACACTAGTACTTGAGATTAGCGCTTTGTAAACTTTATCACACATTTCTTTTCTTCATATATATATATATATATATATATATATATATATATATATATATATATATATATATATATATATATATATATATATATATATATATATATATATATATATATCATAGTTTCGTGTTTCGGCGTTTTCGGAACAGTAGTTTAGTTTCTGTTAACAGTTTAGTCATTTTGCTTTTGTATTTCTTACTTCAAGCGCAGTGTTTTCTGAATTTTAGTGGTTTTCATTAATTTCTTCAACGTCAAGATTTTCTTCATTGTAAGAGACTGCATATCTGTTTTCGATACTGACTAGGAATTGAAATTTTATATGATGCAGGTTCATTAATTTACCTTGTATTGTTCCTCTCTGTCAGTTTTCCTTTGCCTCCTCCTCCTCATTACCACCCTCACCACCACCATCTCCAGCACCACCTCCACCACCACTTCCAGCACCACCACCACCACCGTTCCCGCCACCATCACAATCCCTCCTATCAAACCAACACCATCTACCTTTAGTCCCTCAAGAGCAGCAGCAACAACAATAACAATGATAATAATAACAATTACGACAATTATGATAATAATGATAATGATAATGATGATGATGATGATAATAATAATAATAATAATAATAATAATAATAATAATAATAATAATAATAATAATAATAATAATAATAATAATAACTATAATAATAATAACAATTTTGATAATGAAAATATTTTTTTCCTTATTATTTCATTATTATCATTTTTTTACAAGCTGAAGGGCAAAAAACAAAAACATCAACAAAAAATTCCGCTAAACGCTGTTCCGGCAAAAGAAAAAAATGCGAGGCCAAGAAAGAGAGGTCAATCCCGGGTGGAGAGATGTCTAAGTTCCTCTTGAAAGAGTTCAAATCATAGGCAGGAGGAAATTCAGACGAAGGAAGGCTGTTCGAGTTTACCAGTGGAAGGGATAAAATAATGAAGATGCTGGTTAACTCTTGCATAAGGGATTTGGATAGAATAGGGATGAGCAAGAGTAGAAAGTCATGCGCAGTGGGGCCGCGGGACGGGGATGGACATCCAGTTAGCAAGTTCAGAAAAGCAGTCAGCATGAAAGGATCGGTAAAAAACAGAAAGAGATGCAACATTGCGGCGGAGTTTAAGAGGTAGAAGACTGATAGTAAGATGAGTAAGATGATGAGTAGAAGAGCCTTTGACTCCATTTTGTCTAGCAGATCTGTGTGTATCTACCTCACACATATTCCATACGAGGGCGTACCGGACAAGATCCTGTATATGGACAGCATCTGGGAGGGGGAAAATAACTGGCGGAGAAGATACAGAACGCCTAACGTCGAGGAAGTTAATTTAGCTAGAGAGAAGATATGAAGTTTTCAATTAAGATTTTAAGTTGAGGATAAACCGAGAATGTTTACTGCAGAATTTGGTGACAGCTGAGTGTTGTCGAAGAATAGAGGATCGGTTCCAAGTTTGGAAGATTTTGTCGAGTTGATAGGAGGAAATTTTGAGTTTTATTTTTATTAGCATGCTTTTTCTTATTACTGTTCTTTATTATTATTATTATTATTATTATTATAATAATAATAAGAAGAAGAACGGTAATAAGAAAAAGCATGGTAATAAGCATAAAACAAAATCTCCACCTATCAACTCGACACTTACTCTAATAATCAACAATTTAATAACAAGCCATATTTATGTAATTTCATGCATTTATCTTCAGTAATGCAAACTAAATCCTTTTTCAAACTATGAAGATGAAAAATTGCCCATTTCACTCAACATCAATACAGGAAACTAATTCGTAAAGTACGTGTAGCACAAGGTGCACACTAAGGTGGTGTAAGTGTCGTTTTGGTAAAATACCTGGACACACTTACGTAAGCCTTGGAGAAAGAATGCTGTGCTCAGGACTGGCAGCTGGCAATTAGGCGGAAAGAGTGAAGAGCGGTTGAAAAATGACCCAGAGATGCTTGTCTGTTTGCCTTTGTTTCTGTGCTTTTTTATGTGTGTGTGTGTGTGTGTGTGTGTGTGTGTGTGTGTGTGTGTGTGTGTGTGTGTGTGTGTGTGTGTGTGTGTGTGTGTGTTGCCTTCATCACAAGCAATAAACATAAATACCCCCCCCCCCCATGAAATAAATATCTAAATATCGCATCGTAATACCTAAAGCGTGAGAGTAATGTACGGTTAATTAAAAGCAAATTCAAGATAAAACTCTTTTTGGAAGAGGATTTAGTATCAAATTATGAGCATGAACATATGGGATTAAAATCATTAATACTTAGTCGCGACCCTTAAAGAGGAACGCAGCATCACAACCCTAGGCACCCAGGGGAAGCTACTTATCTCGTCCCGTAATTCCCATCTGTCTCCCACGCCACCTATGTCACAGGTTTTGATCTCCCTGGCAATCCGGAGCATAAAAAGTGACAAAGGATGTAGAAAATGACAGATAAAACCGAACCGTACCGTACCGTGCGTAGAAATAAAAAGATATGTACGTGGATAAATTAAGTTACTAACTGAAAACAAGTATGCATATATGTATACCTATATGAATATGCATGAATAAATACGTATAGATCTATGTATGTAAATATATAGATACACTAGCAGAAAGAGGCAAATGCATATGTAGTAGACACATCATTGAATATGAATAGAAAAAAAAACTAACCTTGCTAAAAAAATATTGTGAATACAGAGATGGAATTCATCAGCCACCACTGTGATAGAAACTGACAACTGTTAAATAGCCCATTATGAATAAATATTAAATACAAAAAGAGAGATGAATGGAGTCCGATAAAAGGCTTGGTGAACTGCTCAACCCTGAAGTCACAGATAATAGCGTAGTGCCCCCCTCGCGCACACACACACACACAAACACACACACACACACACACACACACACCACACAAATAACGAAAAGGTAGAGAGCGTGGCTCGAGAGAGTGGAGAGATTGGTATATAGACAGATATTAAAAGTGATAAGCTACTGATTGACATGTTAAAAAAAATAGTAGTAGAGAAGATAATCTAAAGAGGTTGGATAGCATAAGGAAGGAGGAGAACATGAAGCCAGAGAAATAAGAAAGTAAGAAAGGGCAAGAAAGAAAGGGGAAATGAATAAATAGTAGGTAAAAAGGCAGTATAAGTGAATAATTAAGAATATAGAACAAGCAAAAAAAGAGGAAGGAAGGAAGAAAGGAAGCACGCCCGGAAGACAGGAAGGAAGAAAGAAAGAAAGGAAGGAAGGAAGGAAGGAAAAGAACGGAAACAAGAAAGGAAGGAAGAAAGGAAGGAAGAAAGGAAGAAAGGAAGAAAGGAAGGAAGAAAGGAAGGAAGGAAGGAAAGAAGGAAGGAAGGAAGAAAGGAAGGAAGGATGGAAGGAAGGATGGAAGGAAGGAAAGAAAAAGGAAGGAAGGAAGGAAGGTAAGAAAATAGGAAGGAAGGAAGGAAGGAAGGAAAAGAACGGAAGGAAGGAAGGAAGGAAAACAACGGAAACAAGGAAGGAAGGAAGGAAGAAAGGAATGAATGAATGAAGGAAGGAAGGAAGAAAGGAAAAAAAGGAAGAAAGGAAGAAAGGAATGAATGAATGAAGGAAGGAAGGAAGGAAGGCTGGATGAGAAGCAAGGATAGAGGCACGAAAGGAGTGACGAGGGGAGGATTTAAGCACAGAAAAAAGAAAGAAAGACGAGAAGAGAAGAAATTGAGATAAGAAGCACAAAGTGACGGACAAAGAGAGTAAAACTAAGGTGAGTGACAATCAGACATCACAGGTAAGGGTTTTTGACGAGAGCTGAAAGAGACCGGGGAAAGGAGGCGAATGAAAAGATAAGAGGAGACGTGATTTAGGAGTCGAAAAAAAAATGATGTGCTTGTAAGAAGAAAAAACGATAGATGCAATTAGAAGAGACCAAATCTGTCTAAACCAAAACTCGAAAACTTGAGAGAGAATGAAAGAAGGAAAAAAAAATTCTTTAACAAAAAACATAAAACTGAAAAATGGAACTTGGAGAACGGTGAATGGAAAGAAGAAAGAGGAATGCAAGAGGCGGGCGAGGGAAGAAATCTCGAAACTCAGTGTCAGAAAATATTCTCGAAAGGATGGAAGGAACGATATACAAGAGGAAAAGGATGAAAAAGATGTAAAGAACGAAGAGCTGCGAAAGAAGGAAAAGAAGAAGGGGAGCAATGGAGGACAAAGATGATAAATACGCAACACAAAAAAGGGGAAAGATCATCACCGCACAGAAATAGAAGTAACGGAAACGAGAATGAGAAAAAAAAAATGGGGGAATAGAATAAAAAGGAAAGTGGAAAGAGAGGTGGAGAGAGACGCGGAGAAAAGAAGAGCACGAAGAGAGAAGAGAAGAAAAAAAATATGAGGGATACAAAGACGTGAGAGAGGGAAGGAGAAAGAGAGGTTGATGCAAGGTACATAAAAGGAGATCTCTTGAATACCCAGACTGAAAAGAGAAGGTCGAGTGAAAGACTTCGGGTGACAGGGTGTGTTTATATGGCAGAGAGAGAGAAAAAGAGCGAGAGCGAGAAAAAAAAATGAGAGACACATACACACATAGCAACGGTCAAACTCGTCATCCTAAGCAAACAATATCAGTGGTCTACGATCCTTCCCATTTCCCTCACAACACTTTCTTTGTCGCTCAGCGTTTAAAAATTCTCCTCTTGGTTCAGTTCAGTCGACCGTATCCTCATTCCTGTTTTCTGCCCCACTCCCCACCCTCTATTGTCTCTCGGGCCCCCTAAGCCTAACAGATGGGGAAGGATCTCTGCCAGTACTTCTGTTTCCAGGGACTTTATACTCCTTCCCTATGACGGCTCCGGCCACTTGAGGGGTGGGCCGCACTGGTATGGAGGGTTGTTCACAGAGAATATCTGAACTAATAAGATTTTTAAAATGTTTCCTTGGTTGCCTATTGCGTTTCTTCTGCCCCAAAGACAAAGAAAGGGACCATAGTGATTTAACTTTGAAATGATCGGTTGAATCAAACTGGTCTTCAAACCCCGTTATTATGAAAGACTTGATTATCAGACCTTTTATTCTCTCTGCCTAATTTTCATTAAAGGAAAGTACCAAGAATTAGATGGAGCTGTAACTGACTTTAGGGTTATTTCACATTCTATCTATCTTTGCTTCTCGCTTTCTCAATCGGATATCCGCTTTTTGCTTTAAGAAAATATGTGTAATTTTTAAGCTTTCCTAATTTAGCGTCGAAAAATTAGACTTCGAAGAAAAAAAAATCCTTGCCTTTCCCTCCCCGTGCATGCCAGGTCGTCCGTGGCTAACCGTTGACAAATCTAATTCCAGGACGTCCTTCTTGATTCTTGACACTGTAAGGTTATTTATTTTTTTGCATTTAGTGTGATTACCGCAGGGTTATAAAATGTTCCCTGAAGGTTACTATTCCTTTCCTTTGAGCATTTATTAAAAAGAAAACGGTAACTTCTTCTCTCAGGCCTTAAATATCTCAATAGTTCATGTCCCGTATGGTTTCAAGAACACGACACCTACATATAAATATTAGGTACATAAACATGTTTGAGAGGTAAAGGTTGATGTTCTCAGACGCTTCCGCCTCTCACATCAACACCAAGAGAAGATGGCGCCACTATAAACACTTGCCTGCGCCATGACGGGCTGGGGCCGAGCACCATTCAGGCCCCTCAAGCAATCCTACCGGCGCTATAGGCGCAGACGTAAAAAAATTAAAATCCCAAGCCCCCTCCCCCAAAAAGTCGGGTCCTAATGAGTTTCTTTTTATTAAGTTCATGGTACAGATGAAGGATCAAACTACCATCAGTGCCATAAAAGCACCCATGGCAATGTTCAAACCTCCTACGAAAGCCTTGTCAAATATGTGTGCTTCGGCGCCGAAATGTTTCACAATATGACCCTAAAACTTTGCCAGTCACGCCGTCGCCCTTCTCAGAGAAACAATAACATCCAGCTCAGCTCTTCGGCTCCCTTCAAGTCAACCTTTCATGAACGACGGACACGAAAAACCTTGACTTCAGCTTCAGTGTAACTCGAACACCAAATCATCATTAATCCTACGTAATAACTACGTCTTTAAACATGGTCGTTTACAGGGTATCGTTATTGTAATAAAATTTATCATTGAGTTTACGAGAGATTTGTACAGGAAGTAACCATCTCTATAATAAGGCACAAAATCCTTTAAGCCTCTTGCTGCCTCGCCCAAGACTGTCACCAATGCTGCAAGTGTCACGTGTGAAGGTCAAGCACAGAGATGAGAACGATAATCTTAGAGTCACGTGTCTTCCAGTAACTCCACCTTTCGTAACATACACATACCTCATAGAAAACTCTCTTCCAACTTCAATGAATTATGAATTTCCCTTATGGCCCTGCCAATGAATCTATCACCTCCCCTCTGTGGCACGACGTCCTTCACCTCCCACTACCCTACCATAATCCCCTCACAAGAAACTGTTCATGTATTCATTTTTTCATTGCCTTCATAGTACCCGGCGGACAGTGACAGTATCTACCCGAGTCTCTTTCCCGCAGCTTTGAGACACCAAGCTCATGTTTTCTTAAGGTTGAAACATGTTCCTTCCTTTGAACCGTCAATAGCATTTTTTATGTTGCTGAGTGGAGTGTTTTTTCTTTGACCTCCACCTCTAAAGATAGCTGCATACGACACTTAGTAAAACAGTTTTTTTTTCTTTTTTACTCTCAATGTCTTGTATATTCCTTTAGCAGGAAGCGCTCTCTCTCTCTCTCTCTCTCTCTCTCTCTCTCTCTCTCTCTCTCTCTCTCTCTCTCTCTCTCTCTCTCTCTCTCTCTCTCTCTCTCTCCTCTCTCTCTCTCTCTCTCTCTCTCTCTCTCTCTCTCTCTCTCTCTCTCTCTCTCTCTCTCTCTCTCTCTCTCTCTCTCTCTCTCTCTCTCTCTCTCACACACACACACACACACACACACACACACAAGGTAAACAACCCAATAATTGCGTTTCACTCATTCAGGACCCGGAGGGGGAAGCAATCTGCCGACATGACAAACAAGAAATCAATGAACGGAGCGAAATGGGAGAATGAACCTTTATGATACTAATCGAGCGTGCCACGGATACAACGACTACTGCCGGTCTCGAACAATAGGTGAAATTAACCATATGGACCAGCAAACACGGAACAAAGTGGGAACGAAACGAAAGAAATATATGATGAATAGAAATGGTGACAAAGTTATTCAGTCAAGTGACATGTATTTGAAAAGCCTTAAGAAATCGCGAGACACAGAGACTACCAAGCGCGAAAGAAACAAACAAACAAAGCATTCACTGTAGTAACGCAGTGTTGAAACGACTCCCGTGGAAGATGAAAGTAGAAAAAAATCTAAAAAAAAATATACAGGTGAATGAAGCAGCGCGGGTGGTGATGAATGATGAACCCTTGCAATACGGGTACAGCCTCCTCCTCCTCCTCCTCTTCCTCCTCCTCCTCCTCCTCCTCCTCCTCCTCCTCCTTTTCCTCCTCTTTCCCCTCCCCTCACTCCTTCCCCTTTCCCTCCTCTCCGTGCACTCTAGGAAGGCTACGTGTGCTGCTCTGTTATTCATGCCGACCTTAAACATGCACTGCCACCCGCTCCGACACCCGCGCGGCACGCCGACACCTGATCTCCCTAACGCACTCCCGTCTTCCCGTCTTTCTCTTCTCTCCCTCTCCCTCTCGCTGTCACTTCTCTATCTCTCACTCTCTTGAATACCTATGTAACTTTTTCTTTCTTAGTTCATATAGCGACGTCAACCTCAACACTTAACCTCAGGAGCAGTAAGTAGCGGGCTTTTTTTTTCATTATTGTTTTTTTTACCCCCTTGCACTGTCTCCTCTGCTGTAAAAAAAAAAAAAAACGTAGAAACACATTTTTTAAGACACTGAATATTAAGAGGTCATTTTCTGCAGCAAACAATAAAAAAGGGGAAAAGTTATACTCCGTTCACATAATTAGCATACTTATACTTTTGGGAACAAGCTTAATCTCTGTACATACTTTGCCGCATTCGTGCACGCTGTCAGATGAACAAATAGGCGCACGGGAACGCACGCCATGAGACAGACTCGTAAATAGAGACTCAAACAAACAGGCGACTGGAGACATACAAACAGAAAGGAACATAAGGGTAAAGGGTGCGAGCACTCATGCACGCAGGCAAACACACACACACACACACACACATACGAGAGTAAACATTCCCTTTATGATATGGGCGGAAACACGAGGCAGGAGTGCGGACATTCTATAGCCTCTGACCCCCCCACTCCCCCTCCGACACACACCCACACCCACACACATCCACACACACACACACACACACAGTACAGTCGTAAATTTTGATGTTAACTAATTTGGCGGAAGGACTAACATTTGACGGGGGCGATGACCTGAGGCTGGTTTGACGCTTTCGTGATACAAGCCTTGCCCCTGCCCCCAACAACAGCCCCCCCCCTCCCCACCCATCAGGCCACTTATCTCGGCTTGGGAACGTTTGTAATTACAGATTCCACCTATTTCTTAACGTCTATTGACATTCTCCTCCTCTGTGTGTGTGTGTGTGTGTGTGTGTGTGTGCGTGTGTGTGTGTGTTCTCGGGTTCATAAAGTGATTCAGGAAAATAAGAAATAAAAACTCACACTAAATAATACAAATAAAACTAGAGAGTAAACAAAGAGCGAGAGAGAGAAGGGAGAGAGAAAGGGAAGAAGCTACAATAACAAAGTGAGACGAAGAAAAAGACTTATGCAGCTAACACACACACACACACACACACACACACACACACACACAGGAGAGCGAGAAAGAAACACAGACACGCATACACACAAGCAACCAAGCAAGCAACAAAAAACGAATGACAACTGAGAAAAAAAAAAAGTACGAGCAACATAGAAACAGAAGGTTAGCTCAATCAGCGAAAGTGGGAGGCGGAGGCCCGACCGAATACACATCACAGGACCAGGGACCAGCAATGTATTAATTTCCGCGGTCCACTCACTCTCTTACCTACGCCGCAGATGCATGCAAGGACCGCGCGAGTAAGGCTTTGCAAACGAGGTGTAATTAGCAGATCGTTTGGAAATTTGGAGAATGTTCGAGTTGCTGTTTCCTTTTCTGTCAAAGTGGATTGTCTATGTTGCCTTGTTTTAAGTTTCAATCACCTCTCTCTCTCTCTCTCTCTCTCTCTCTCTCTCTCTCTCTCTCTCTCTCTCTCTCTCTCTCTCTCTCTCTCTCTCTCTCTCTCTCTCTCTCTCTCTCTCTCTCTCTCTCTCTCTCTCTCTCTCTCTCTCTCTCTCTCTCTCTCTCTCTCTCTCTCTCTCTCTCTCTCTCTCTCTCTCTCTCTCTCTCTCTCTCTCTCTCTCTCTCTCTCTCTCTCTCTCTCTCTCTCTCTCTCTCTCTCTCTCTCTCTCTCTCTCTCTCTCTCTCTCTCTCTCTCTCTCTCTCTCTCTCTCTCTCTCTCTCTCTCTCTCTCTCTCTCTCTCTCTCTCTCTCTCTCTCTCTCTCTCTCTCTCTCTCTCTCTCTCTCTCTCTCTCTCTCTCTCTCTCTCTCTCTCTCTCTCTCTCTCTCTCTCTCTCTCTCTCTCTCTCTCTCTCTCTCTCTCTCTCTCTCTCTCTCTCTCTCTCTCTCTCTCTCTCTCTCTCTCTCTCTCTCTCTCTCTCTCTCTCTCTCTCTCTCTCTCTCTCTCTCTCTCTCTCTCTCTCTCTCTCTCTCTCTCTCTCTCTCTCTCTCTCTCTCCTCTCTCTCTCTCTTTCTCAATACCTAATCTCATACTTTCCATTCCCAGTCCGTCGACACTTGTCAAAATTCTCTCTCTCTCTCTCTCTCTCTCTCTCTCTCTCTCTCTCTCTCTCTCTCTCTCTCTCTCTCTCTCTCTCTCTCTCTCTCTCTCTCTCTCTCTCTCTCTCTCTCTCTCTCTCTCTCTCTCTCTCTCTCTCTCTCTCTCTCTATATATATATATATATATATATATATATATATATATATATATATATATGTCTAACAGTGTGTGTGTGTGTGTGTGTGTGTGTGTGTGTGTGTGTGTGTGTGTGTGTGTGTGTGTGTGTGTGTGTGTGTGTGAATAAGTGTGCGAGAGAGAGAGAGAGAGACTTAAAATGGACAAAAAAGAAAAAGTAGCGTAATGGTGGAGAAACGAGCAAGAAAACCGTCAGTATTCATGACACCAAGCACACGTTTCTCCTCCTCCTCCTCCTCCTCCTCCGCCGCCTCCTCCTCCTCGGGTGAAGTGTTTTCACCTCAGGGAACTAGACGCCCCTGCCTTGTATAGTCTCAGGTCACTCTAGGACAAGGTGTTATACCTGATCTGTCTCCCGTGCCAGGGTCACGGTGATGCCTCTGGGCAGCAGCAGTGGTGGATTGGCCTGCAGGCAGAGGATCTCTTTATGAGACAATGGCTGGAGTTCCAGGGTCCTATTTAGCTGGACCGTGCCCTAGTTATTTAGGCCTGCGGTGGAGAGGAGTGTGGCGACCTCTACACTAAAAAGCCTTCCTGGGAACCAGTTGTCGGTGTGAGCTCCCCGTCGCTCCCCTCTAACGATGGTACTCCCATTCCTATTCTGCATAACAGTTGGTTTTTGTTCTTTTCTCCTGAAAGAGATATCTTCCGTGGGCCTTTTGAGGTAGGTTGTACCTCCTGGCTTCTAGGTGGAATTTCTGAGGAGTTTTCTTATACTCAAAGAATATTTCAGCTTTTTGGTCACTCTGGAAGGGCGTCTGATACTCTCTTGAGTTGGTGGAGAATACATGTTGACACGTGCCACTGGCCAGGCCTCGCAAGGGTCGCGGAGTTGTGTTAGACGATTCGGAAAGTGGGAACGAATTGCTGGTTCCTCTCCTCCCTTGCCAGCTTTGCTCTGGGTGACTACACCGGCCCCTTTCTATGGGACAAAACTACGAGGACAATAACTGAAAAGCGCCGGGTAGTGAAAGTCTCTCTCGTGACCGAGGCTCAGGACAAGCGATTGGTCTTTGAGGCGTTTTCAAGACCCTGTGAGAGCGAACTCCCAGTGTTGGAGAACATAAGAACATAAGAACATAAGAACGCAGGAGTCTACAAGAGGCCGGTAGGCCTGTACGAGGCAGCTCCTTTGATCCTAAGCTCCCGTGTATCTAACCCCACCTAATATCGCTGTCCATGAATTTATCTAGTCTATTTTTTAATGTGACAATTGTATTAGCACTCACCACGTGACTGCTAAGCCTATTCCACTCATGCACCACCCTGTTTGTAAACCACATCTAACAATCTAACACAGCAGTATCTAATTTCAATGCACATTCTTTATCCAATTCAATATATGGACACACTAAGTTTTAAGTTTTTCGAGAGCGCTTTTTTATATTTGCCCAAATTGTGAACCTGCTTAAATTTCTAACAATGCCTTCGAGACTCAGTAAGTGTGACGTCTGTTCCGGACGTTTTACGGCTCAGTACTTCTAGCTGAGTAGAACTTGTCGGCTCTGTATTCAGAGATAAAGACTTAAGTAGGCTGCGACCGAATGGAGAAACAAACACCATGATCTTGAAAAGAAGTTTGAAGCCCTTCAGGAATTGGTTACAAACAATGTGGCAGTGACTGTGCCCCCTCCAAACGACCCTCCTGCTTCACGGGAGGACGCGTTACCTGCCTCACAGTTTAACTCCCAGTCTGCCTCACAGTCTAACGCCCAGCCTACCCATCATAACGCTTCTCTTCCTGCTTCACATGATGACGGGTTCCAACCTGTATAAGGAATGGAGCCAAACCGAAGCAGGCAACAAAACATTTACTGACCCCCACTACCTTCAATAGGTTCCAGGTGCTGACAGACACCATGGAGGATGAGTTTGAGACTCGCATAGTTGGACATAACGACCCCCACAAACGATTGCTCAGTAAACTCTTGGCGCACGGTATCGCAGGTAACATTCACAACTGGCTTGTGGACTGACTCTCTGAGCAGAAACAGAGAGTAGTTCTAAACGGTGTTTCATCTAACTGGTTCGATGTCAGAAGCGGCGTACCTCAAAGATCAGGGCTTGGTCCCATGCTCTTCTTAATTTATGTTAATGATATCGATGATGGGCTCACTTGCAAAATATCAAAATTTGCTGATGACACAAAAATCGCTAGTAAGTTAACTACGACACTCGACGAAGAAGCATTACAATCAGATATAGATTGACTTGCACGTTGGGCCAACCAATGGCAAATGAAATTTAACGTTGACAAATGTAAAGTGTTACACATCGGAAACAATAACAATCGCGTTCAGTATATAATGAATGGCCAACAACTTTCCGCAGTAAGTAAGGAAAAGCATCTTGGAATCACTATATCAAGCGATTTAAAGCCCAGTCAGCAATGTTCAGGGGTAGTGAAAACCGCAAACCAATTGGTTGTTTCCATCGGACGAGTCTTTAATAATAAATTGGAAAAAGTAATGTTAAAACTGTATAATTCGCTGGTTCGACACCATCTAGAGTACTGTGTACAGTTTTGGTCTCCCTATTACAGAAAAGACGTAGAAAAGTTAGAACGGGTTCAACGGAGGATAACAAAAATGATTCCCAAGTTGAGAAATTTATCTTATGAACAAAAACTTAAATAAATAACTTTATTCAGCCTATCAAAACAAAGAATGCGAGGCGATCTAATAGAACTGTTTAAAATGTTTAAAGGATTCAGTGATATTAATGCGGAAGATTACAATTGATAAATCAAATAGAACAAGAAGAAATAACAATTTCAAGATAAGTGGTAAAGGATTCTCGTCGCACGAAGCCAAACACTTCCTCTTCAATCGAGTCGTTAATGTTTGGAATTCTCTACCCTGTGATGTCGTTGATAGTACAACTGTTACGGCCCTCAAGAATAGATTAGACAAGTATTTTTAATCCAACCAGCAACTAAGATATTACTCATTGTCGTAATAACGTTAAATTCTTTCAAATGCTGGTGTCCTTGTCCGTTTTTATCCTTGATTAGTGGTAGCAGAAATAGTAGTTCTTTCCTTTTTCCTGCATAATTTCCATGCAGTTTTTCCATGCTGCATGGTTCTTTTTCGTTTCCTGCCAGTTTTGGCTGGAGGGATGGGGTGGGGGGTGGGGGAGGAGCCTTCGCCTTTGCTGTCCTTCATCTTCCACCTTTGATTAGATAGTTAGTGTTGCTTGTCACAAACAGCCTCGTAAGGACCATCAGGTCTGCTGTTGTTTGTTCTTTCTTTGTGTTCCCCCTCCTCCTCCTCCTCCTCTTCTACCTAATGTATTTATTTTGAAACGTAGCTATATTTTCTTTCTCCTCCATTCCCCCCAGCTTCCATTCCACACTTTTCTTCACTCCTTTCTTCTTTCCCTCATTTCTTCTCCCTCTTTCCTTGTGTGCTTTCCTCTTTCTGTTCGTCCACTCCTTCCTCTTCTGCTGATTGGCCCTCTCTTCCCTTCACTCCTCCTCCTCCTCCTTCTCCTTATGTCCTGGCCAGCACCGCACTTCTTCCCCCCTCCCGTGCCTTCATCCTACCCCTTCTACCAAGGCGCTCTGCAATCCCGCATTCTCGAAGAGCGGACGGATGCCTGGCTGCTTCGTACCTGCTGCATTCAGGGCACGGAAACAAGGCTATTAGTGGTTGATTGGCCCACTGGACAGATCTGTTGGCCATACAGCCTTGAGCAACAGGTCGAGGCTGGGCAACGGGCGGAAGTAGTGGAAACTATAGTGAAGTAGTAGTAGTAGTAGTAGTAGTAATCGTAGTAATAGTAGTAGTAGTAGTAGTACTAGTAGTAGTAGTAGTGGTAGAAACGGAAATAGTAAAAGCCAGTAGTAGTAGTGGTAGTAGTGGTGGTAGTAGTAGTAGTAGTAGTAGTAGTAGTAGTAGGTGTAGTTGTAGTAGTAGTAGTAGTAGCAGTAGTGTGTGTGTGTGTGTGTGTGTGTGTGTGTGTGTGTGTGTGTGTGTGTGTGTGTGTGTGAGAGAGAGAGAGAGAGAGAGAGAGAGCTCAGAATCTTTCTAAGCTCTTTTTAAGCATTAAAGTCTGGACTCGTGTAACATATGAAAATGGACCAACAAAAACACATACGTATCTCAGTATAAGCACACGAAAGCACATAAAAGTCACACCTGTAAACGTCGATGGATTAAGTGAGATTATTTTTTTCTACATGCAGTTGCGAAATATTTGTGTCCGTGCACTCTTTTAGATAATGACTCGTAATGCCCTTTCATCAGTGTGCAAGCTACTCGGGCCATAAAGAGAAGCCCTTCCAGACAAGTCCCGAGCCCTAGCCCGCCACAAACGCCTCAGCTGGCGGCGAGGTGGCGTTGAGGTGGCGGGTGGCGAGGCGTCAGCTCACACACACCTTTAATACTTCCAGAATAAATACTGCGTCGATGTCCTCTATACTTTCTCTTTGCATACAAATTGGTCCTGTGTTAAACACAAATATTTATATGATTTTTATATTTTTTTACATGAAAGACATTTCAAATAACACATGTAAAAGCGGCGGAAAAAAATATCCATAAGATTTATTAATCATTGCTCCTGTATATTCAGCAATTATATATATATATTTTTTTCAAGCACACTGACAAATTTAATCAAAATGAACCAATGAACGTCCACTGTAAGTCAGGACACAAGAGCAAGTTCCATAAGACTGCCATCCAGCAACGCTCATCGACGGTGTTTGGAGAGAGACCTTCGCTGCCCATCACGTCCTTATTGTGTCTGTCGAGGCGGAAGAAGGACAGACGCTTCAGCTACCGCACTGAACCGTGAGAGTGATCAACGTTCAGCACGGGACGACAAACTGTATAACTCTGGTTGACAGGCAGGCTGTAGTGCGTCGGCCATCACCTGAGCGGCACAGGAAAATCCTATGAATATGTGACGAGTCCTTTCACCCCGCCCCCCGCCGCCGTCCTTCCCACACACGTCCCACAGCATCAAATCCGCTGAGCTTTGAGCTAACATCTGGGAAGAGTTTTGGCGCTTCCCCTCCTATCACCATGCCCAGTCCCTTGGCGACTCGCTCCTTCAATAGACATTCCACGTTTCCTTCATGACGACGAAATAAAAGTATGTAAATCAAAGTATGGCTTAACCTCTAGCTAGATTATTCCGCAGCTGGGGACCATCCAGATCCTCTTATAGGAACCCAAAAATAAGAGAAGGTAAAGGGGCAAGTTTCCAGAGAGCACAGTGAGTGACAGATTCCTAACTGGTTGAAATATATAAAAGCCAAGAGGAGCTAGAAGTTATTTCTGTCATGTTATTCAGGAAGTTCATCAAATGACGAAATTAATATATGTTCGGCGATCTAACTCAGCGTCACCTGTGCTGGTGGAAAGAGGACGATGAAAACAGGTCTGTTTTTTAATTCAAAGACAGACAACTTGGCGGAAGAGAAGCATGTCCTTAATTATGCAGATTACCATACAAGTGTGTGTGTGTGTGTGTGTGTGTGTGTGTGTGTGTGTGTGTGTGTGTGTGTGTGTGTGTGTGTGTGTGTGTGTGTGTGTGTGTGTGTGTGTGTGTGTCGCAAAACAAAGCCTTCCTCTGAACATACACCCGCGAGCACAATCCTTTCTGAACGTAGACGCATTCCTTGAAAACTGATGCAGTTTCACAAAGATACACAATAGTTGACCGCGACCTAGCCTCGGGGGTACACGTGTCAACTACGCTCGCTGTTCTCGGCAGTGTGCTTTCCTTGTGCTCTCCAGCATATCCTGAGGCTCTCCTATTGCTGCTGCTGCTTTGCTGCTTCGCTGACCTCTACTGCCCAACACTGCTCTGCTAAGTGCTAAGTGTTATATTCACTTTACTTAAACATATTCTCCCTTGCACACTTGCTCTTCCCCTCTGCCCACACCCTACACCTCCCCTACACCTCCTCACAACACTGTGGTGCACATACAACTCCTTCCTAACTGTACTAATCTCCTTCTTAACTTTACTACACATAATTTACATATCATTTTCCAGGAAGTGTACTAGGAGGTCCTTGTTTTCAGGCTGATTTTCTTTCTTTGTTTCGTCCGGAAATTCCCAACGCGGCGTCTACCCAGCCGCGCTGGACGAAATTCCCTAGAGACCCTTTGTTTTGTCACTAATCTCAGGGAATAGACAAAGGCAAAATGCCCTCCTTAAAACGCTGTGTCGACTGCGGATGCCGGCAAGCACCCTAGTATTTTAAAACGAGTAAAGGGGCGATCGATTCATGTCGGTTTTGCATGAAGGCAAAGAAGGATGAAAGGAACATCAGACAACTCGAGGATGCCATTCATGCGCTGACACGGGACATTGAAATTTTGAGGGAAGGACTCCTGACGACAAAGTGTATCAGGTGTTCCACTCGCAGGAGTTCCTCCCCGCTCCTGCCCTCGCCCTCTCCCATCCGTTCCTCCCCCCTTCCCTCCTCTTCTTCCCCCTCATCCGCCTCACCCTGCTCTCCCTCTCCTCTCTCCTCCACCCTCGCCACCTCCCCAGTCCCTCCTCCTCCCCTCTTCCTCCTCCCCACCTCCCACCACCTCCTCCGCCACCACCACAGCCATCTTCTCCACCTTCCCTTCAATATCATCCTCCTCCTCCTCCTCCTCCTCCTCCTGCTCCTCCTCCTCCTTCTTCCCTCCTCCTCCTCCTCCTTCTCCCCACCACCTCCTCCACCTCCACCACCACCTCCTTCTCTCCATCTTTCCTTCAACGTCCTCCTCCTCCTCCGCCTCCTCCTCCTCCCCCTCCCCCTCCCCCTCCTCCTCCTCCTCCTGCTCCTCCTCCCCCTCCTCCTCCTCCCCCTCCTCCTCCTCCCCCTCCTCCTCCTCCTCCTCCTCCACCTGTAGCGGCTTCCCTTCCGTCTACTGACGCAGTTTCTAAGAGGAGAGTCCTGTGGTTGGGGCCTTGACCTTTGACCATTGACATAAAAAATTTAATGGGTTCTGTTCTGGATGGACACGAAGCTTCCCTGAAAAATTGGTTGAGATATCCGCAAAATTGTGCACAGGAGACTGTTAATGAACAAACAAATAGATAAATGAATAAACATACTGACCGGACCGAAAATATAACCTCCTTCCAATTTCGTTGGCGGAGGTAAAAATTGTTAAGTGGACAGGAAGAATATTGCTATCAAAGTTAGAGAGTGTTTTCTCTGTTTATTTCTCCATTCTATGTTGTTGCTGAGCAATAAGATCAAGATTTAAATCAATGACATTAAAAAAATCAAATAATATACATCTTGATTTAAATCAATTATTTTTTTTAAATCATTTGATTTAAATCTTGATTTAAATCAGTGATTTAAATCAAACAACCCTGGCAAGAAGCCAAAGGAAATGACACATTAGATTATGCCGTTAACAAGCAACCACTTTTAAGAAAAGATTAGCAACCAAGGTACCATTAAAAAAAATAAACCAGTTAAGTCATATCTAACCTCTCCTTGAATACTAATGTAGTGCATTGTTACTGTTCAAAACTTGCTGGTATTTCCCCCAGTTTCCTTTGCTGGCTCTCGGGCCCCGCCCCGTGTTGCCTTCCAACACCAGCCCAGGCGCTCCCCCTCCTTCCCTCCCTCCCGGACTTGGTATCGCAATCACTGAAAACAGCCTCGTTAGGGAAACCTCAAAATGGACCCTCGTGCCTTTTGATCTATTTTAGGAAATCCTTTGTGTCGGGGGGAGTAATGAGGTTGCAGTATACCTTGGGACATGACCTGTTCCTTTGTTATAAGTTTTACTACTATTTTGTTAATCAATAGCATTATAACCGCCATCCCTGCTATCATCATTATATTCCAGATCACCGTCGCTGACATCTCCCAAGGGCCTGCCCCCTCATTTCATCGCATTACCATCATGGACAAGAGGGAGGGAATGACCGCGGGGTTCTCTGCTTGGCCGAGGCCGTACGGTAACATTACCTACTCTGGCCTCTGGATCAGTGCCTCTCCTAGCCCCCAGAGGACCCACTCATCCTGTCATCCGTTCTCTATGCTCGTTTGAACACTAACTCGCTTTAGGTTGATTGATCATGCTATTTCCTCCCTCTAAAACCGGCCAAGTAGTTAACGTTAGGCACAGACACGACGGAGAAGGAGAAGTAGGAAGAGGAGGAGGAGGAGGAGGAAGAAGACGATGAAGAGCAGGAGGAAGAAGAGGAGAAGGTACCGAGGGGAATAGAAGGGATGGAAATGAGAAGCAGCAGCAGACTCAGGGGATAGATGGAGTTGGTAGATATGAGGGTATCGACGCGGTAGTCTGTCAGAAAAGGCGTGTAGTATCGGCTTCCCGGGATGAGGCTGAAACTGATCAACTAATCGAAGGTCAAAAGCGTGGGTCTCCCTACCGAGGTTCCTCCTTGGTTCGGCGATAATTAGACCAAAGGTGGTGAATCAGCGACCGCACACTTCCAACGTTGTTAGTAGAGGCAAAGATATATAGCAGTGGGAGTGATAGTAAGTAGTGGTAGTAGTAGTAGTAGTAGTAGTAGTAGTAGTAGTAGTAACATGATCAACAACAACAATAACAACAACAACAACAATACCTACAACAACCTTAACATATGCCATATTAGTATTTTGTCACTGTAATTTGTTTATTTCCTTTCGTTCTGTGTGCGTGTGTGTGTGTGTGTGTGTGTGTGTGTGTGTGTGTGTGTGTGTGTGTGTGTGTGTGTGTGTGTGTAGTTTTATTATCAGGTTTATGATGTGCAAAACAAGCGCGAACACCACCAGCATAGCAATAACACAAAAATTTCCACCACCACCACCACCACCATTAATAACAGCAACAACAACAGCAACAAGAAACGCCACATATATCCCTCCCTGACAGCTACACGGGTGAATAATTACTATCAAGTAGGTGCAGCCAGGAATTTATTGGCTTCCCTCTTCCCGTAATTAACACTTGTTCCCGTTCTCTCCCTCTCCCAGATGTGTAAGCCAGCCGTACCCACGCCCGCCACGGTTCCCCGGGTCCAGCTCTCACACCGACGCACACCAGCGAGGAAGGAGGAGGAGGAGGGGGAGGAACAGTGAGGGACGTCCAGGCGGGAGGATCAGGGAGGATGTGTGTAACGGCGGCGGGCGAGCGAGCGAGGTGCGGCGCAATGCTAAGGATGATAGACAAACGGTTCTCTTGGTCACAGTGAAGTACGGGAGAGCTGCGTGTTTTTAGTGATGTAAAAACAAGAACAAAAAATAGAAAAAAAAATAGCAAAAGGGAATTCATGAGTAAGTTTTTAACCCTTGATCTTGAGTGCGTTTGAAAAATACAGCTTTACAAAGTGCAAACCTTCTACCTGCAAACTGGAAACTGAGAAGGAAGAGCTCTATCGTACTAAACGCAAGAACGATTTAGCCAAGGCCCGAACACTCGACTCTACGAATTCAACGGAAGCCAAACTCTCGTGAAAGGCCAGGAACACGTGAAGCCGTTTAGCATAAGCCTGACCCCAGGAGATGGACCCGGGGGTGGGGGGAGGGCGAGAGGGAGGGGGACAGCTTTAATCCAGCGAAATAGATAGACGAATAGTCGGATGGGAAGATAAGTCAGATAGATAGACTGATAAAGAGAGACAAAGAGAGAGAACAATGACGTCTCCCTCCGCACCTCCAGCCTCCACGTGACCTCTACGGTGAGACGTCAGCTTCATCATGATGTCAGGGTCGGAGGTCACCTTGGAGGTCACAGTGCCTCCATCCGACTTTAGTCTGGACCTTATCCTGACGTCCTCGCCCTCGCCCTCCACCTCCTCGGGCACACTACCTCCCTACCTCACCATGGAGGCTGCTAACGGTAGCCAATCAGGGAACTGCTCGGAGCACCTCAGCCACTTCACCTGGACCAACCACAAGCTGGCCTCGATCATCATCCTGGTGGTGATCAACGCGCTGGTGCTCGCCGGGAACACCCTAGTCATCCTGGCCGTGTTCCTCTCCAGCAAGCTGCGCACCGTCACCAACCTCTTCATCGTGTCCCTAGCAGTGTCTGACCTCCTGCTGGGGGTGAGCGTGCTGCCCTTTAGCATGGCCTACACCGTGTTCGAGTCGTGGGTGTTCATGGCGGCGTGGTGCTCCATGTGGCAGGCCATCGACGTGTGGCTCTCCACCGCCTCTATCCTCAACCTAGTGGTCATCAGCCTGGACAGGTGAGTAATGGACACCATGGTAATTTGAGCTTCACTTAGGTGAGGCTGAAATTCTGTCGGCGGTGCGTTCACTCAATTCTTTATCTCCGAGAGAGTTGCAATTCGGGAACAAACGCGTGGATGATTGAAAACTTTGACGCTTAAAACTTTTCAACTTAAAGTAACGCCCATTTATTTCTCTTGTTTTCGGAATAATGCTTTGCTCCTCATGCCAGCGAGTATGAATTATATTTTGAGGTGTTCTTCATTTTTTCTCCTCACAAACAATTACGTTTCTGTGTAACTTACGAAAAGTTTGAGCTTGAAAAAGAGGAAGCACTATAATTTCAGTTGGAGGCTGGGAAAGTATTCAGAACTTTACTTTAAGGTTACTAATTATGATGACGGCGCATGACTTGGGCAGTGGGGTGCAAGATGTGCCTGCTAAGCGATCTTTCATTGCTCCGCTTTCTTCATTGATACAGTAGTGCATAACTCGTATTAAAATATTTATATCTAGTTCCTTTTACATTTCTCCATGTGCAGTTTTTCCCCATCCTCTTAGAGTATTTTCCTCATAATCGCGTTGCAATTTGATGAAATACGAACCCATTGCATATTGTATTACACATGCTATCTCTCTCTCTCTCTCTCTCTCTCTCTCTCTCTCTCTCTCTCTCTCTCTCTCTCTCTCTCTCTCTCTCTCTCTCTCTCTCTCTCTCTCTCTCTCTCTCTCTCTCTCTCTCTCTCTCTCTCTCTCTCTCTCTCTCTCTCTCTCTCTCTCTCTCTCTCTCTCTCTCTCTCTCTCTCTCTCTCTCTCATATTGACTGGGCGACACTGTCGGGTACAGAAGGCGAGTCACAAAGAATGATCAAATTTTTTTATAATAACTACTTAAGCCAAATGGTTACTAAAGGAACTAGACAAAATAACATACTAGATCTTGTTATAGCGACCCAAAATAACCTAGTCAGTAATGTTACGGTAGGACATCTCAGTTCTTGCGATCATAAATTAGTGCGCTTCGACATTAGAGCTCAAACAACAATGACAGAAAATTAAGTAAAGGTGCCCAATTTCAAGACCAAATTTTGTAGAAATCCGACAAAAAACTAACAAAAATACAACTACCAGATGATGTCAACGTAGGGGAAGTCTGGCTAAACTTTAAAAATCATTTACTCACTCAGCAAAACACATTTCTCTCATTGTGCGAGAAGCGAAGTAACACTAATAAAAGTCCACCTTGGTTCAATAGCGAAATTAAACATTCGGTTAAGGAGAGAAAATTATCTTAAAGGCTAAAGAAAGAGTAAAACACGCCCGAAAATATTAGACTTTATTATGAAGCCAGGCGGCGAGTAAAAAGATTAGTATGTTAGGCAAAGCGTAGATATGAAGAAAACATTGCAGCCAACTGTAAAAATAATCCGAAATCCTTCTTCAGTTATATAAACAACGGGAAAGCGATCAGAAGTGGAACTGGACCTCTAACAAACAGTGACGGTGAACTACTGACTGATAGCCAACACGTTGCGAACTTGTTAAACAATTACTTTTCCTCGGTATTTAAGACTAGCACTCTACCCACCACTACCACCAACACCAGAAACGACAACAGTACTAACCTAAATCTCGTTCATGCATTGCCAAACTTTGTAATAACTTCCGATGAAGCTAAAAGCTCTCCAATCCCTTAAAACAAATAAAAGTCCCGGACCTGACAAAGTATGTCCTGTACTGCTTAATAAAGAAACAAATAGCGAAATACTCTCCTCTCTCAAAACCGTGTTCAATATGTCCTTGCGACAAGGCATCGTCACTTCGGATTAGAAAAAAGCTAACGTAACACCGATTTTTAATAAAGGAGACAAAAATATACCGGGTAATTACAGGCCCATTACTCTAACTTCAGTTGTAGATAAGCTACTCGAGAGCATAATTAGAGTCAAAATTGTGAGTTACCTTGAAAGCCACTCATTGATTAAGGATTCACAACATGGCTTCCGTAACAAAAGATCCTGCCTATCAAACCTATTGACCTTTTATAACGACCTCTTCAGTTTATGACGTAACCAAACACTGAACGTAGTCTACCTTGATTTCCAGAAAGCGTTTGATAAAGTTCCACACCATAAATTACTTAATAAATTAAAGCAACTAGGTATTGACGGTCAAGTACACCAATGGATCGCGAATTGGTTGAGCAAAAGACAACATAGAGTGGTGATCGACGGATTTAATTCAGAGTGGGCGCCAGTCACTAGTGAGGTCCCTTAGAGCTCGATTCTTGGCCCAGTGCTCTTCATTATTTACATCAACGATGTGGATGTTGGAATCAATAATCTCAATAGTAAATTTGCGGACGACACTGACGAAGGTAGACAAAGCCTCCAAGAGGATTTGCATAAAATTTTAGCTTGGTCTGAGAGATTGGAGATGCCCTTTCATGTAGCCAGGTCCTTCAAGTTGGAACAAGAAATAAGTAGTTCGATTATGAAATGCCCGGCGTCAAACTCAAAAGCGTTCAATGCGTCAAGGACCTGAGTGTCAAAATCGCGTCAAACCTCAAATTCTCACGGCAATCCATCGATGCAGCAAATAAAGCAAACATAATGCTAGGCTTCATTAGAAGAAACTTTTTTATTAAAAAATAAAGAAGTAATACTAAGAATATGCGGTACAGTTTTGGTCTCCCCACCATGCAAAGGACATTGCTAAATTAGGTGTTCAACGTCGGACAACAAAAATGATCCATTCCTTGCGCAACAAACCCTACGACGAGAGGCTCTCAAACATGTTCTCTCTTGAGAAACGTCGCCTCCGAGGAAAACTGATCAAATGTTTTAAAATTATACTTAATGGCTATACGTATGTGGACAAATCAAAATTGTTTATGATCGATGACACTTTGCGAACGAGGAATAGTGGCACAAAACCTAAAAGCAGACAAGTAAGTTCAGACTCCACCAATTTTTTCTTCACCAACGTTGTTGTGCGAGAATGGAATAAGCTCCCACCTTCAGTGGTACAGTGTAACACGATTGACTCCTTTAAAAAACAAGCTCCACTGTCAGTTCCTTGAGCTTAATATTAACCAAAATTGAAATACAACGTTTTGGAGCCATCTGATTAATGAAATCACTTAGGTTTAGGACAGACTACCTAGTCTGGACCATGGGGTCTGTGTGGTCTGATTTTCTATGTAAATCTCTCTCTCTCTCTCTCTCTCTCTCTCTCTCTCTCTCTCTCTCTCTCTCTCTCTCTCTCTCTCTCTCTCTCTCTCTCTCTCTCTCTCTCTCTCTCTCTCTCTCTCTCTCTCTCTCTCTCTCTCTCTCTCTCTCTCTCTCTCTCTCTCTCTCTCACGACAAACCTCAAATTCTCACATCAATGCATCGATGCACCAAGTAAAGCGAACAGAATGTTGGGCTTCATTAAAATAAACTTTTTATTCAAGAATAAAGAAGTAATACTTCCGCTCAACAGTAGTTTAGTCAGACCCCACTTGGAATATGCGGTACAGTTTTGGTCTCCCCAACATGCAAAGGACATTGCAAAATTAGGTGTCCAGCGTCGGGCAACAAAAATGATCCCTTCCTTGCGCAACAAATCTTACGAAGAAAGGCTTTCCACCATTAACATGTTCTCTCTTGAGAAACGTCGCCTCCGAGGAAAACTGATTGAATGTTTTAAAATACTAAATGGTTTCACGAATGTAGACATCAACATTGTTTATGATCGATGACACTTTGCGTACGAAGAACAATGGCGTAAAACTCAAATGTAGACAAGTAAATTCAGACTGCACCAAATTTTTCTTCACTAACGTTGTAGTGCGAGAATGGAATAAGCTCCCACCGTCAGTGGTCCAGTGTAACATGATTGACTCCTTCAAAAACAAGCTCGACCGTCACTTCCATCAACTCAATATCAACTAGAGTTGAAAT